>NC_134354.1:21090192-21184797 GCF_048569485.1 Anomaloglossus baeobatrachus | reverse complement strand
GCTCTCCTGTATTCTGTATCTCTGGGACTTGTAGTTCTCCTCCGTGTGCTGGGCACGGTCAGTGTCAGCCGCCCTCCTGTATTCTGTATCTCTGGGGCTTGTAGTTCTCCTCCGTGTGCTGGGCACGGTCAGTGTCAGCCGCTCTCCTGTATTCTGTATCTCTGGGACTTGTAGTTCTCCTCCGTGTGCTGGGCACGGTCAGTGTCAGACGCTCTCCTGTATTCTGTATCTCTGGGACTTGTAGTTCTCCTCCGTGTGCTGGGCACGGTCAGTGTCAGCTGCCCTCCTGTATTCTGTATCGCTGGGACTTGTAGTTCTCCTCCGTGTGCTGGGCACGGTCAGTGTCAGCCGCTCTCATGTATTCTGTATCTCTGGGACTTGTAGTTCTCCTCCGTGTGCTGGGGACGGTCAGTGTCAGCCGCCCTCCTGTATTCTGTATCTCTGGGGCTTGTAGTTCTCCTCCGTGTGCTGGGCACGGTCAGTGTCAGCCGCTCTCCTGTATTCTGTATCTCTGGGACTTGTAGTTCTCCTCCGTGTGCTGGGCACGGTCAGTGTCAGCCGCTCTCCTGTATTCTGTATCTCTGGGACTTGTAGTTCTCCTCCGTGTGCTGGGCACGGTCAGTGTCAGCCGCTCTCCTGTATTCTGTATCTCTGGGACTTGTAGTTCTCCTCGTGTGCTGGGCACGGTCAGTGTCAGCCGCTCTCCTGTATTCTGTATCTCTGGGACTTGTAGTTCTCCTCCGTGTGCTGGGCACGGTCAGTGTCAGCCGCTCTCCTGTATTCTGTATCTCTGGGACTTGTAGTTCTCCTCCGTGTGCTGGGCACGGTCAGTGTCAGCCGCTCTCCTGTATTCTGTATCTCTGGGACTTGTAGTTCTCCTCCGTGTGCTGGGCACGGTCAGTGTCAGCCGCTCTCCTGTATTCTGTATCTCTGGGACTTGTAGTTCTCCTCCGTGTGCTGGGGACGGTCAGTGTCAGCCGCTCTCCTGTATTCTGTATCTCTGGGACTTGTAGTTCTCCTCCGTGTGCTGGGCACGGTCAGTGTCAGCCGCTCTCCTGTATTCTGTATCTCTGGGACTTGTAGTTCTCCTCCGTGTGCTGGGCACGGTCAGTGTCAGCCGCTCTCCTGTATTCTGTATCTCTGGGACTTGTAGTTCTCCTCCGTGTGCTGGGGACGGTCAGTGTCAGCCGCTCTCCTGTATTCTGTATCTCTGGGACTTGTAGTTCTCCTCCGTGTGCTGGGCACGGTCAGTGTCAGCCGCTCTCCTGTATTCTGTATCTCTGGGACTTGTAGTTCTCCTCCGTGTGCTGGGCACGGTCAGTGTCAGCCGCTCTCCTGTATTCTGTATCTCTGGGACTTGTAGTTCTCCTCCGTGTGCTGGGCACGGTCAGTGTCAGCCGCTCTCCTGTATTCTGTATCTCTGGGACTTGTAGTTCTCCTCCGTGTGCTGGGCACGGTCAGTGTCAGCCGCTCTCCTGTATGCTGTATCTCTGGGGCTTGTAGTTCTCCTCCGTGTGCTGGGCACGGTCAGTGTCAGCCGCTCTCCTGTATTCTGTATCTCTGGGGCTTGTAGTTCTCCTCCGTGTGCTGGGGACGGTCAGTGTCAGCCGCTCTCCTGTATTCTGTATCTCTGGGACTTGTAGTTCTCCTCGTGTGCTGGGCACGGTCAGTGTCAGCCGCTCTCCTGTATTCTGTATCTCTGGGACTTGTAGTTCTCCTCGTGTGCTGGGGACGGTCAGTGTCAGCCGCTCTCCTGTATTCTGTATCTCTGGGACTTGTAGTTCTCCTCCGTGTGCTGGGCACGGTCAGTGTCAGCCGCTCTCCTGTATTCTGTATCTCTGGGGCTTGTAGTTCTCCTCCGTGTGCTGGGGACGGTCAGTGTCAGCCGCTCTCCTGTATTCTGCTGTATCTCTGGGACTTGTAGTTCTCCTCGTGTGCTGGGCACGGTCAGTGTCAGCCGCTCTCCTGTATTCTGTATCTCTGGGACTTGTAGTTCTCCTCCGTGTGCTGGGCACGGTCAGTGTCAGCCGCCCTCCTGTATTCTGTATCTCTGGGACTTGTAGTTCTCCTCCGTGTGCTGGGCACGGTCAGTGTCAGCCGCCCTCCTGTATTCTGTATCTCTGGGACTTGTAGTTCTCCTCGTGTGCTGGGCACGGTCAGTGTCAGCCGCTCTCCTGTATTCTGTATCTCTGGGACTTGTAGTTCTCCTCCGTGTGCTGGGGACGGTCAGTGTCAGCCGCTCTCCTGTATTCTGTATCTCTGGGACTTGTAGTTCTCCTCCGTGTGCTGGGCACGGTCAGTGTCAGCCGCTCTCCTGTATTCTGTATCTCTGGGACTTGTAGTTCTCCTCGTGTGCTGGGGACGGTCAGTGTCAGCCGCTCTCCTGTATTCTGTATCTCTGGGACTTGTAGTTCTCCTCCGTGTGCTGGGCACGGTCAGTGTCAGCCGCTCTCCTGTATTCTGTATCTCTGGGGCTTGTAGTTCTCCTCCGTGTGCTGGGGACGGTCAGTGTCAGCCGCTCTCCTGTATTCTGTATCTCTGGGACTTGTAGTTCTCCTCGTGTGCTGGGGACGGTCAGTGTCAGCCGCTCTCCTGTATTCTGTATCTCTGGGACTTGTAGTTCTCCTCCGTGTGCTGGGCACGGTCAGTGTCCGCCGCTCTCCTGTATTCTGTATCTCTGGGACTGTTACGTCGTTTTCTGTGGATTTATCTTTATATGTAATAATTGGTAGAAATTGTTGTAATTGATTCTGATTGTCGCAGACTTTCTCCCCCCCCCCAGGGGTCAGTGATGGGGGAGGTCACGAGACGTTATCTGTAGGTAAATCTGCGGCGTGTGATCACCTCCTGACTTCTCTGCACCCAGCGGAGCATGTGACATGTTCTGACATCCCGGGCGGTCCTCATCACATTTGGATTGTACTCAGGATCATTACAAGTAAAATAACAACAAAATGAGCTAAAAAATGTGCACGAATGGACGGGGTGTAATGCTTCATGTCACCTGTGGTGGCGCTGCAGGAAAACTGAACACTCAGGGCCTGCTTCATTATGGCATCAGCCCCAATACTCCACAACTGCACATGTTAGAGTGGTCATGTATTGTGGGCAGCCTAATGCGCACCTGTGCAATACTCATGTTGGCCAGCCTAAGGCACACCTGTGCAATAACCATGCTGGCCAGCGTAATGCTCACCTGTGCAATAATCATGCTGGCCAGACTAAGGAGCACCTGTGCAATAATCATGCTGGCCAGACTAAGGAGCATCTGTGCAATCATCATGCTGGTCAGACTAAGGCGCACCTGTGCAATAATCATGCTGGCCAGCCTAAGGCCTCCGCCACACATCCGTGAAAACCACGTCCGTGTAAAACGGGCCGTTTTTCGGGTCCGTTTTTTGTTTTTTAGGTCCGTTTTTATGGTATGTGTGGCCTGCGTGTGTATCCCGTATGCTAGCCGTATGTGCGTGCGGAATGTCCGTGTGTGCGTGAGTGAAATAACTGACATGTGTATGCGTTGTCCGTGTGAAATGTACGTGTGTGATGCAAAATGTCGTTACTACATATCGAAAGACAGAGTAGCGGGATGAGAATGAACTCGGGTGAACTTCACCCGACTTCATTGTCATGCTGCGGCTCTGTCTTTGTGCCGTGCAGGGCCGGATTAAGGTTGGTGGGGGCCCCTGGGCAGAAAATCTGGTGGGGGCCCCATAAACGTTAACATTTTTAGCCATAACAGTAGAGCACGAACTGTAGCATTTAGATATAAATCCAATAAACATGTATCTTGCCATATTCAGATTTACAGGACTACAATACAGATACAGTCCAGGATCACTCACAGCCGTCACTTATACAAAGAAAGTAGAGTAAAGGGGGCTTTACACGCTGCGACATCGCTAATGCGGAGTCGTTGGGGTCACGGAATTCGTGACGCACATTCGGCCGCATTAGCGATGCCGTTTCGTGTGACACCGATAAGCGATTTTGCATCGTTGCAATAACGTGCAAAATCGCTAATCGGTGACATGGGGGTCCATTCTCTAATATCGTTGCTGCAGTAGTAACGAAGTTGTTCCTCGTTCCTGTGGCAGCACACATCGCTCCGTGTGACACCGCAGGAACGAGGAGGCTCCCCTTACCTGCCTCCCGGCCGCTATGCGGAAGGAAGGAGGTGGGCGGGATGTTACATCCCGCTCATCTCCTCCCCTCCGCTGCTATTGGGCGGCGGTTAAGTGACGCTTCAGTGGCGTCGCTGTGACGCCGCATGGACCGCCCCCTTAGAAAGGAGGCGGTTCGCCGGTCACAGCGACGTCGCCGGACAGGTAAGTATGTGTGACGGCTCTGGGCGATGTTGTGCGGCACGGGCAGCGATTTGCCCGTGTCGCGCAACAGATGGGGGCGGGTACGCACGCTAGCGATATCGGGACCGATATCGCAGCGTGTAAAGCGGCCTTTACTCACATATTTTTAATTGATCCCAATGTTAAGGCAGCCAGGGACGGCTCCAGGTTTTTGTGGTCCCCGGTTGAGTCTCAGTGGGCCCCATCCACACACAGACACACACATACACATACAGGCATACGTACATATACATATTTGAAGACAAATTCACAAAAATACATTTAAACAGACAAATATATGCACAGTCATATACACTGACATATATGCAGACACAGATGCATTACAGGTATTAATATGGAGAAGTCACAAGCAGCCTCACTCCCCTCTCCCGCTTGTTTCCAGCTCCTCCAGGACATATGGCTGTGTTGCATGATGGCCATCAATAACAGACATGACTGCACACCATGCACACTGACACAGCACTGATGTATATACATCACAGGAGGGGCTGGGGCCTACAATAAATACATTACAGGAGGGGCAGGGGGCATAGACATTACTGGGGGGGGCATAGACGTTTCTGGAGTGGCAAACCGCTCTGGTGGCGTACACATTACTGGGATGGGTGGCTTAGCGCTCTGGGGGACACATATAGTTCTGGGGTGCCGCATAGACTGCTCTGATTCATATATACACACACACAGCTCTGCTTCAAACACACAGCTCTGCTTCACACACACAGCTCTGCTTCACACCACACATCTTTCTTCAGCTCTGCTTCACACACACACAGCTCTGCTTCACACACACACACAGCTCTGCTTCACACACACACACAGCTCTGCTTCACACCACAAATCTTTCTTCAGCTCTGCTTCACACACAGCTCTGCTTCACACCACACATCTTTCTTCAGCTCTGCTTCACACACAGCTCTGCTTCACACCACACATCTTTCTTCAGCTCTGCTTCACACACACACACACAGCTCTGCTTCACACCACAAATCTTTCTTCAGCTCTGCTTCACACACAGCTCTGCTTCACACCACACATCTTTCTTCAGCTCTGCTTCACACACACACACAGCTCTGCTTCACACACACACACAGCTCTGCTTCACACCACAAATCTTTCTTCAGCTCTGCTTCACACATAGCTCTGCTTCACACCACACATCTTTCTTCAGCTCTGCTTCACACACAGCTCTGCTTCACACCACACATCTTTCTTCAGCTCTGCTTCACACACACACACACAGCTCTGCTTCACACCACACATCTTTCTTCAGCTCTGCTTCTCTCACACACACACAGCTCTGCTTCACACCACACATCTTTCTTCAGCTCTGCTTCTCTCACACACACACAGCTCTGCTTCACACACAGACACACACACAGCTCTGCTTCACACACAGACACACACACAGCTCTGCTTCACACCACACATTTCTTCAGCTCTGCTTCACACACACACAGCTCTCTTTCACACACACTCACACACAGCTCTGCTTCACACACAGACACACACACACAGCTCTGCTTCACACCACACATATTTCTTCAGCTCTGCTTCACACACAGCTCTGCTTCACACACACAGCTCTCTTTCACACACACACACACAGCTCTGCTTCACACACAGACACACACACAGCTCTG
Source organism: Anomaloglossus baeobatrachus (assembly GCF_048569485.1). Lineage (NCBI taxonomy): Eukaryota > Metazoa > Chordata > Amphibia > Anura > Aromobatidae > Anomaloglossus > Anomaloglossus baeobatrachus. Next base: position 21,178,793 of record NC_134354.1, on the reverse strand, counting down.
CTTCACACCACACATTTCTTCAGCTCTGCTTCACACACACACAGCTCTCTTTCACACACACTCACACACAGCTCTGCTTCACACACAGACACACACACAGCTCTGCTTCACACCACACATATTTCTTCAGCTCTGCTTCACACACAGCTCTGCTTCACACACACACAGCTCTCTTTCACACACACACTCACACACACAGCTCTGCTTCACACACAGACACACACACAGCTGCTTCACACCACACATTTCTTCAGCTCTGCTTCACACACAGCTCTGCTTCACACACACACAGCTCTCTTTCACACTCACACACACAGCTCTGCTTCACACACAGACACACACACACACAGCTCTGCTTCACACCTCACATATTTCTTCAGCTCTGCTTCACACACAGCTCTGCTTCACACACACACAGCTCTCTTTCACACACACACTCACACACACAGCTCTGCTTCACACACACAGCTCTGCTTCACACACACAGCTCTGCATCACACACACAGCTCTGCATCACACCACACAGCTCTGCATCACACACACAGCTCTGCATCACACCACACAGCTCTGCATCACACACACAGCTCTGCATCACACCACACAGCTCTGCATCACACCACACAGCTCTGCATCACACACACAGCTCTGCATCACACACACAGCTCTGCATCACACCACACAGCTCTGCATCACACCACACAGCTCTGCATCACACACACAGCTCTGCATCACACCACACAGCTCTGCATCACACACACAGCTCTGCATCACACCACACAGCTCTGCATCACACCACACAGCTCTGCATCACACCACACAGCTCTGCATCACACCACACAGCTCTGCATCACACCACACATCTTTCTTCAGCTCTGTCCCTACCTGCTCTGATGCCATCCTCCTGCTGCTCCGGTATAGGCCGCCATCGTCCTGCTGCTGTTCCGGTGCCGCGGCCATTCTCCTGCTCCGGTTAGTCTCCTCTCCTGGCCGCGGCGTGGGTCTTCTCCGCGGCCGGCCGCGCGCGTGGGTCCTCTCCTCCGCGGCCGGCCGCGCGCGTGGGTCCTCTCCTCCGCGGCCGGCCGCGCGCGTGGGTCCTCTCCTCCGCGGCCGGCCAGCCAGCCGGCCGCCCGCGTGGGTCCTCTCCTCCGCGGCCTGTCAGCCGGCCGCGCGCGTGGGTCTTCTCCGCGGCGGCGTCCTGCTGTGACGTCCGCGGCGTCCTGCTGTGACGTCCGCAGCATTGGACGCCGCAGCAGAGCAGGGAGCAGGCACACCTCTGACCCCGGAAGTACAAACGATGGTACTTCCGAGGTCAATCAGCGTCCTGTGCCCGCAGCTTGTTTTTGCGTCTTAGAGACGCAGATACAAATAAATGTAGGTGCCCCCCCCCCCCCCGAAAACACAGCTGATTTAGACTGTCTTAACGGAGGGGGAGCGGGTGTGAAGAAAAGAAAAAAAAAATTGCTGACGGGTGGCAAGTATGGCCCTGGTGGTGGGGGCCCCCTTGGAAGCTCTTTTGGTGGGGGCCCCGGGGCTGAAGCCCCGCCTGCCCCGCCTATAATCCGGCCCTGGTGCCGTGTACTGATTAGCGGTCACCTGTGAAGGATTCACCGGTGACCGCTAATCCCCCGAGTGACTGAATTGTCCCCCCCTCTCTCATACTCACCGTTCCCCGATCACCGGCGCTGCACGGCGTTCACACTGCTCCGGCGGCTTTTTCTAATTTGAAAAAGCCGGCCGCTCATTAAACAATCTCGTATTCCCTGCTTTCCCCGCCCACCGGCGCCTGTGATTGGTTGCAGTCACACACACCCACCACGGTGAGTGACAGGTGTCTCACTGCACCCAATCACAGCAGCCGGTGGGCGTGTCTATACTGTGCAGTGAAATAAATAAATAAATAATTAAAAAAACCGGCGTGCGGTCCCCCCCCATTTTAATACCAGCCAGATGAAGCCATACGGCTGAAGGCTGGTATTCTCAGGATGGGGAGCTCCACGTTATGGGGAGCCCCCCACCCTAACAATATCAGTCAGCAGCCGCCCAGAATTGCCGCATACATTAGATGCGACAGTTCTGGGACTGTACCCGGCTCTTCCCGATTTACCCTGGTGCGTTGGCAAATCGGGGTAATAAGGAGTTATTGGCAGCCCATAGCTGCCAATAAGTCCTAGATTAATCATGTCAGGCGTCTCCCCGAGATACCTTCCATGATTAATCTGTAAATTACAGGAAATAAAAACACACACCCGAAAAATCCTTTATTATAAATAAAAAACACAAACAAATTCCCTCATTACCAATTTATTAACCCCGACAAACCCTCCATGTCCGGCGTAATCCACGGACCTCCAGCGTCGCATCCAGCTCTGCTGCATGGAGGTGACAGGAGCAGCAGAAGACACCGCCGCTCCTGTCACCTCCACGCACCTAATGAGATGAGTAGCGCGATCAGCTGCTGTCACTGAGGTTACCCGCGGCCACCGCTGGATCCAGCGGTGGCCGCGAGTTACCTGACTGACAGCTGCTGATCGCGCTACTCATCTCATTAGCTGCGTGGAGGTGACAGGAGCGGCGGTGTATTCTGCTGCTCCTGTCACCTCCATGCAGCAGAGCTGGATGCGACGCTGGAGGTCCGTGGATTACGCCGGACATGGAGGGCTTTGTCGGGGTTAATAAATTGGTAATGAGGGACTTTGTTAGTGTTTTTTATTTCTAATAAAGGATTTTTTCGGGTGTGTGTGTTTTTTTACTGTAACTTACAGATTAATCATGGAGGGTGTCTCATAGACGCCTGACATGATTAATCTAGGACTTATTGGCAGCTATGGGCTGCCAATAACTCCTTATTACCCCGATTTGCCAACGCACCAGGGTAAATCGGGAAGAGCCGGGTACAGCCCCAGAACTGTCGCATATAATGTATGCGGCAATTCTGGGCGGCTGCTGACTGATATTGTTAGGGTGGGGGGCTCCCCATAACGTGGAGCTCCCCATCCTGAGAATACCAGCCTTCAGCCGTATGGCTTTATCTGGCTGGTATTAAAATGGGGGGGACCGCACGCCGGTTTTTTTAATTATTTATTTATTTATTTCACTGCACAGTATAGACACGCCCACCGGCTGCTGTGATTGGGTGCAGTGAGACACCTGTCACTCAGCGTGGTGGGCGTGTCTCACTGCAACCAATCATAGACGCCGGTGGGCGGGGAAAGCAGGGAATACGAGATTGTTTAATGAGCGGCCGGCTTTTTCAAATTAGAAAAAGCCGCCGGAGCAGTGTGAACGCCGTGCAGCGCCGGTGATCGGGGAACGGTGAGTATGAGAGAGGGGGGGACACTTCAGTCACTCGGGGGATTAGCGGTCACCGGTGAATCCTTCACAGGTGACCGCTAATCAGTACATGGCACAAAGACAGAGCCGCAGCATGACAATGAAGTCGGGTGAAGTTCACCCGAGTTCATTCTCATCCCGCTACTCTGTCTTCCGACATGTAGTAACGACATTTTGCATCACACACGTACATTTCCCACGGACAACGCATACACGTCAGTTATTTCACTCACGCACACACGGACATTCCACACGCACATACGGCTAGCATACGGGATACACACGCAGGCCACACATACCATAAAAACGGACCTAAAAAACGGAAAACGGACCCGAAAAACGGCCCGTTTTACACGGACGTGGTTTTCATGGATGTGTGGCGGAGGCCATAATAACATTGGTGCACGTTTGGCCATGTCTCCAGTATACACGGAAACGGACCAAACACGCACGTGTTTCATGGATGTGTGTTTCAGGCCTAAGGCGCACCTGTGCAATAATCATGCTGGCTTGCCTAAGGCGCACCTGTGCAATAATCATGCTGGCCAGCCTAAGGCGCACCTGTGCCATAATCATACTGTCAGGTGGATGGATTATCTCCGCAGAGGAGAAGTGATCACTAACAGAGATTTATACAAATTTGTGAACAATATTTAAGAGAAAAAGGCCTTTTGATGCACATAAAGTCATAGATCTTTGCATTCAGCATTTTTATTTCGCCCCTGGATACAAGCGTCTGTATCAGTGATCTGTGCCTGGACCTGTGCGCACATGTGGACACAGGAGGCTGCACTGAGCTGTCACTATAGATCCGTCATTGCATCCCTGTCTGGAGACCCCCGGGGGTATATAGGGGTCCGGCTGGAGAGGGTCTCACTACAGGGGAGCGGGCAGGGGCTGTGGCAGCTCCTGGGCTGCTACTATGAAACTTTTGAGAGGCAGAGGCACCATGGTGGTCTCTGTATTTTTGGGGTGATGTGGAGATCATTATGGGGGGCACCATGGATGTAGCTGTGGGGGCACCGTGTCTGTGATTATGGGGCATCGTGGCAATATGGAGACAACATGGAAGACCTGCAGATGGTGTTATAGGAAGAGAATGAATGTTGTTATTATGGGGGCACGATAACCCTCGTGTTGAGGCGCGGTGGATGTTGATATTTCGGGAGGTGGTGGATGCTGTTATGGAGCACCATGTTTTATTTTTTAATGGAACGGCGACTACAGGTATGGGAGCACTATAGATGTTGTGATTATGGGGGCACTATATAGTTATGGGGCACTATGACTCTAGTTATGGGGTACTATAGATGAGGTGAGCGTTTTAGAGGATTAAGACCTGGAAACCATCAGCATGCTGGTGCCGTCAGGCTTTATCTCATTATCTATATCTAGAACTTTCAACTGGTGACATAGATGAGTGGTCATGGGAGGAGGACTGGGCACTCTCTGGGCTTATCCCCATAGGTGGACGCCATGATGGAACGTGGGGTCTTCACAATCCAGTGGGCCTCATTGCTGTGTGCGGTTCCACATCCTGACATCATGGCTTCCATCCTCATCACGGGCGGGAGAGAATGTCTCCAGTGTAGTCATGAGATCATCGGGGCGGGGGACGGATCCTATAGAGACCAGGACCATGACTCCGTGGAAGAATTGAGTTGTACACCGATGGTTAAAAGCCACCAACATGGCCGCCTTTACTTGTTTGCTTTTCCACTTGTCTAAAATTCTCCACCCTCTGTTGACATCCGCAGTTCAAGAGTTCCAAAAAATGCGAGCGACTCCCCTGTATGATCCATACCAGCGATCATGCAGAGACGGCAACTTCTGGGCTCCAATGCAAAATTTTGCTGGACATGCAAAGTGCTTACAAGCTCTCCCCTACTGAACTTGGAGGCTGTCCGGAATCTCTGGAGTTAACTCTTAGCTCCCCTTTCTGGCAAATGCAAAGCTTCATCAAGGGTTCCAAAAAAAGACGAGTGACTACCCCTATGAGATCCATACCAGCTGTTATACGGAGAGCAAAATCTGGCCAAACATGCGCAGTGCTTACAAGCTCTCTCCTACTGAGTTTCGAGGCTGTCTGGAATCTCTGGAGTTAACTCTTAGCTCCCAATTCCGGCGATTGCAAAGCTTCATCAAGAGTTCCAAAAAAATGAGTGACTACCCCTGTATGATCCATACCAGCGATCATACCGAGACAGCAAAATCTGGCGAACATGCGCAGTGCTTACAAGCTCTCTCCTACTGAACTTGGAGGCTATCTGGAATCTCTGGAGTTAACTCTTAGCTCCCCATTCTGGCAAATGCAAAGCTTCATCAAGGGTTCCAAATAAGACAAGTGACTACCCCTGTATGATCCATACCAGTGGTCATACTGAGACAGCATTATCTGGCCACACATGCGCAGTGCTTACAAGCTCTCTTCTACTGAGCTTGGAGGCTGTCCGGAATCTCTGGAGTTAACTCTTAGCTCCTCTTCCTGGCGAATCACGAACTACATCAAGAGTTTGCGGTTCAGGACAGCAACAAAACGATGCCGCTGGGCTTGAGTGGTCAGTGAATCGGGAGCGCACCCCTTCCCACACCAACGAGGAAGACTGCGCGACTATCTCTTAATGGGGCAGAGGGGCGTTTTGGGCCCTCTCAGGCCCTGGAGCCATCCCGACACCTCCTATAGTTACTCTCCTCGCTTTCTTAGAAATGGATAACAGATACTGTATATTTCCAGTAGAAATGGCTATTAAACAGCAGAGCTGCACCGCTAGTGCTCTCTGTTGTCTGCCATGAAATCAGAAATCCTTAATTGCTTGCGTCTGCTACTAAGCAGGACTTCCAGCTAATGTAAATGGTGTCTGCCCGTAGCCAGACGGAATAGTCACATAAATGAGCAATGCCGCGCTCCTGCGCTGCGTAAACACGATGACAGCTGCGGAGTCCAGACTGCTGCACAGGCCATCGCTGAGATATTCACAGCATCTCGAAAAATGTCCGACCGCTCTTGGATTGAAATCAGGGTTAGAGAAAGGTCTGTAGATGCCTCTGGGCCAAACATGTTGAGGCATTCATGGGTGAAGTACCGGCACGTAAACGGGGATCTCGTCTGGGGGGTGGGTGGTCTCCTCCCTTACCAGACAAATTTTGTGCAGGTATTAGTATGCTCAGTAGATAAATAATACCTCCATACAGTGCTGCATTATAGTGCTATACAGTGCTTTAATCAAAGTTCCATAAAATATCCAAATAAAGCCAACACACTTTATAGCACTGTACTTTTTGTATTAACATATCCACCTAGATAATATCACCAAACTGTGCATACATTAGTGCTGTACTGTTTGTACTAATGTATACTATATACCCTCCTAGATAATATCACCAAACTGTGCATACATTATAGTGCTATAGTGTGCTTTATTTAGAGAACCATAAAGTACAAAATAATAGCATCATGCAGTGACAAAATGATAGTCAACAGTATTATACACTGCTCAAATATTAGTATCATATACCATCCAAATTATACCGCCATATGGTGCCCACATCTTAGAGTTACAAAGAACACATGGCAATACTATACATTTCCTACGTAATGCAGTCATACAGATCCTACATGATAGTGTCATACACTGAAATACAACATTGCTACACATGACTCAAAGAATGGTGCATAATAGTTACCAAATTATGCCGCGTGTGTCGCGTCCGCAGGTTACATCTTGGATTGGAGCACATTTACTTTCTTTTGATGCTGAAAGGGTTAAGGACTTTTTCTCTGCTGGGTGAAATTACTTATAGCTTTAGTCACAGCTGCAGCAATTTGTCCTCATGCCCTTCTGCTCTATATACCCACTCCTGGCTTTACTCCATATTGGTGATGGATTCTCTATCCTGACGACTTTGAAGGATCTTGTCTCTGCATAGCTGTGGTGTCGTTTCAGTTGCAGCTGCGAACTTTCCTGCAGAAGTAACCTGGGAGTGCTTTTTGTTGTGTCTTTACCCACCCGTGTTGTTTTATTAGTAGTGGAACTAGTGTCTTGTTGACCTGCTCACTAGACAGGATAAGTTCAGGGTCAATGAGGGCCTAGGCACGTGATGGCGCACGGTGGAATAACTTGTCTAGAGACAGTAGGGAGATCAGAGATCACTGATATATTCTTTATCCTGACCACTTTGAAGGATCTTGTCTCTGCATAGCTGCGGTGTCGTTTCAGTTGCAGCTGGGAAGTTTTCTGCTGAAGAAACCTAGGAGCACTTTTTGTTGTATCTTTAACCACCCATGTTATTTTATTGCAGTAGTGGGACTAGTGTCTTGTTGACCTACTCACTACTGAGGGTAAGTTCAGGGCCAGCAAAGGCCTAGGCATGTTACGGCGCATGGGGGAAGGACCTGTCTAGAGAAGTTAGGGAGCTCAGTGATATATTCTTTATCCTGACCACTTTGAAGGAGCTCATCTCTGCATAGCTGTGGTGTTGTTTCAGTTGCAGCTGCGAAGTTTTCTGCTGAAGAAACCTAGGAGTGCTTTATGTTGTATCTTTATTCATCCATATTGTTTTATCATAGTAGTGGAACTAGTGTCTTGTTGATCTGCTCAGTAGCCAGGGTAAGTTCAGGGTCAGTGAGGGCCTAGGCTTGTGATGGCGCACGGGGGAAGGACCCGTCTAGAGACATTAGGAAGATCAGTGATATATTCTTTATCCTGACCACTTTGAAGGAGCTTGTCTCTACATAGCTGTGGTGTTGTTTCAGTTGCAGCTGCGAAGTTTTCTGCTGAAGAAACCTAGGAGTGCTTTATGTTGTATCTTTATTCATCCGAGTTGTTTTATCGTAGTAGTGGAACTAGTGTCTTGTTGATCTGCTCACTAGCCAGGAAAAGTTCAGGGTCATTGAGGGCCTAGGCACGTGATGGCGCACGGGGGAATGACCCGTCTAGAGACATTAGGGAGATCAGTGACATATTCTTTATCCTGACCACTTTGAAGGATCTTGTCTCTGCATAGCTGTGGTGTTGTTGTAGTTACAGCTGTGAAGTTTCCTGCTGACGAAACCTAGGAGTGCTTTTGTTGTATCTCTACCCACCTGGGTTGTTATATTGTAGTAGTGGAATTAGTGTCTCGTTGACCCTCTCACTAGCCAAGGTATTTTCTGGATCTGTGAGGGCTTAGGCATGTAACGGCGCATGGGGGAAGGACACGTCTAAAGACGTTAGGGAACTCTGAGGTCAGTGATATATTTTTAATCCTGACCCCTTTGAAGGAGTCTGTCTCTGCATAGCTGTGGTGTCAATTCAGTTGCAGCTGCGAAGTTTTCTGCTGAAGAATCCTAGGAGTGCTTTTTGTTGTATCTTTACCCACCCGGGTTGTTATATTGTAGTAGCGCAACTAGTGTCTCGTTGACCTGCTCACTAGCCAGGGTCAGTTCAGGGTCAGTGAGGGCCTAGGGACGTGACGGTGCACAGGGGAAGGACCTGTATAGTAATGTTAGGGAGCTCAGGGATCAGTCACAGGTGAGTGTGTGGTAGTGACCTCTCCCCCTCTCTCTAACGCCAGGGCCTTCCTTAACATCTCCCTGGGTTTCCCTCGCCCCGGTGTGACACATATAGCACCCACATATTGATGTTGTAACGAACACATTAATACGGTAATATGAAGTGCCAAAAAATCTGTCATATAGTGCCCAAATAAATACCATCATACAGCATCTACTTCAGACCAGGGAAAAAGTGCTGGACAGTTGATGGGGTAATGCCAAATACTGTAGTACAATACGGTATTCAAATAATACTGCTATATAGTGCCACTCATACTAGTACTATATAGTGTCCAAATAAAAATTCTATATATCAGCACTATTTAGAACGCGCAGACAGCGTTCCTTGCCCCCGCTGCCCTGGTATTAGCGCGCCCCTGGCGTTATGTTGCCCCCTAGGGGTCAGAATGACAATGCATATATGCAGTATATATCCAGCGCATTGGCATGTATATGAGGAGTCTCCTCCGGCTTAGCTGAATTCCACCGCTGCACATAGACTAATCCATGACTTGGCACCATGTGGCGGTATAACAGCCAACCGCCAGCTATTAATATACCGCGGAGATGTGATCCGGACGCTTATCTGCCATGATATCTGCCAGCCTATTTATAACCTATAAAACATCAGACCTTTTACTGCAGATAATCCAGAGCGTTTTCTAAGAATTAAGGACGGATCCCGGTTAATCCCGGCCGGGTAATCCAGGTCAATTATCATTAGACCCCTGCAGCATTAACGGGGGGGAGGGCGAGACTGTGGGAAAAAAAACAGATAGTAGAGCGGTACTAAGTGTGACCGTATATGGCAGTAATACGGCGTATAGGGGCCATTTCCTGCATTGCTGGGTGACCCCACAGCCTCGTCTTCTGGGAGCGGAGCCTGAGATCTGGCTGTTATTGATGCCACGGCTCTGGGGTCACGTAGCTCTACCCAAAAGATTGGGGTTTTTTAGTATGGAACACTTTTTGAAAAATTTTGACTAATTTAGTCAAATTTTGTATAATCTCATTCATACTTTAAAGAATCCTTATGGCTGTTTTTTTTATTTCATATACAGTCCCTCCTCACCATCAATATTCCCGCTTTTTCAGTTATTTCATCCCATCGCGGTAATAGCTATACTTTTTCCCTTCCATAAAGGAAGTTGGGTCATGTGATCTCCAGTCTGACCACCAGTCCCAGCACATGCACATGGGTAGACAGGAAGTCAGTCTCTAACTTCCTGTAAACTGCAGGATGACATCATCATCACCTATCATATCCTCCCCTGCCAACGCTCACTCCTTACCCACCTGTGCCCTTCTCATCCCTCTGTACATCCTCACACGCAGCTACAGATATTGTGCAATTCTTGTACATAGGGGGCAGTATTATAGTAGTTATATTCCTGTACATAGGGGCAGTATTATAGTAGATATATTCTTGTACATAGGAGCAGTATTATAGTAGTTATATTCTTGTACATAGGGGGCAGTATTATAGTTGTTATATTCTTGTACATAGGGGCAGTATTATAGTAGTTATATTCTTGTACATAGGGGCAGTATTATAGTAGTTATATTCCTGTACATAGGGGGCAGTATTATAGTAGTTATATTCTTGTACATAGGGGCAGTATTATAGTAGTTATATTCCTGTACATAGGGGCAGTATTATAGTAGTAATATTCTTGTACATAGGGGCAGTATTATAGTAGTTATATCCTTGTACATAGGTGGCAGTATTATAGTAGTTATATTCTTGTACATAGGGGCAGTATTATAGTAGTTATATTCTTGTACATAGGAGCAGTATTATAGTAGTTATATTCTTGTATATAGGGGCAGTATTATAGTAGTTATATTCTTAAACATAGGGGGCAGTATTATAGTAGTTATATTCCTGTACATAGGGGCAGTATTATAGTAGTTATATTCTTGTATATAGGGGCAGTATTATAGTAGTTATATTCTTGTACATAGGGGGCAGTATTATTGTAGTTATATTCTTGTACATAGGAGCAGTATTATAGTAGTTATATTAATGTACATAGGGGGCAGTATTATAGTAGTTATATTCTTGTACATAGGGGGCAGTATTATAGTAGTTATATTCTTGTACATAGGGGCAGTATTATAGTAGTTATAGTCTTGTACATAGGGAGCAGTATTATAGTAGTTATATTCTTGTACATATGGGCAGTATTATAGTAGTTATATTCTTGTACATAGGGACAGTATTATAGTAGTTATATTCTTGTACATAGGAGCAGTATTATAGTAGTTATATTCTTGTACATAGGGGCAGTATTATAGTAGTTATTTTCTTGTACATAGGGGCAGTATTATAGTAGTTATATTCTTGTACATAGGGGCAGTATTATAGTAGTTATATTCTTATACATAGGGGCAGTATTATAGTAGTTATTTTCTTGTACATAGGGACAGTATTATAGTAGTTATATTCTTGTACATAGGGGCAGTATTATAGTAGTTATATTCTTGTACATAGGGGCAGTATTATAGTAGTTATATTCTTGTACATAGGGGCAGTATTATAGTAGTTATATTCTTGTACATAGGGGCAGTATTAAAGTAGTTATATTCTTGTATATAGGGGCAGTATTATAGTAGTTATAATCTTGTACATAGGAGCAGTATTATAGTAGTTATATTCTTGTACATAGGGACAGTATTATAGTAGTTATAATCTTGTACATAGGAGCAGTATTATAGTAGTTATATTCTTGTACATAGGGGCAGTATTATAGTAGTTATATTCTTGTACATAGGGGCAGTATTATAGTAGTTATATTCTTGTACATAGGGGCAGTATTGTAGTAGTTATAGTCTTGTACATAGGGGGCAGTATTATAGTAGTTATATTCTTGTACATAGGGACAGTATTATAGTAGTTATAATCTTGTACATAGGAGCAGTATTATAGTAGTTATATTCTTGTACATAGGGGCAGTATTATAGTAGTTATATTCTTGTACATAGGGGCAGTATTATAGTAGTTATATTCTTGTACATAGGGGCAGTATTGTAGTAGTTATAGTCTTGTACATAGGGGGCAGTATTATAGTAGTTATATTCTTGTACATAGGAGCAGTATTATAGTAGTTATATTCTTGTACATAGGGGCAGTATTATAGTAGTTATATTCTTTCACATAGGAGCAGTATTATAGTAGTTATATTCTTGTATATAGGGGGCAGTATTATAGTAGTTATATTCTTGTACATAGGGGCAGTATTATAGTAGTTATATTCTTGTACATAGGGGCAGTATTATAGTAGTTATATTCTTGTACATAGGGGCAGTATTATAGTAGTTATATTCTTGTACATAGGGGCAGTATTATAGTAGTTATATTCTTGTACATAGGGGCAGTATTATAGTAGTTATATTCTTGTACATAGGGGCAGTATTATAGTAGTTATATTCTTGTACATAGGGGCAGTATTATAGTAGTTATATTCTTGTACATAGGGAAAGTATTATAGTAGTTATAATCTTGTACATAGGAGTAGTATTATAGTAGTTATATTCTTGTACATAGGGGCAGTATTATAGTAGTTATAATCTTGTACATAGGAGCAGTATTATAGTAGTTATATTCTTGTACATAGGGACAGTATTATAGTAGTTATAATCTTGTACATAGGAGTAGTATTATAGTAGTTATATTCTTGTACATAGGGGGCAGTATTATAGTAGTTATATTCTTGTACATAGGGGGCAGTATTATAGTAGTTATATTCTTGTACATAGGGGCAGTATTATAGTAGTTATATTCTTGTACATAGGGGCAGTATTATAGTAGGTATATTCTTGTACATAGGGGGCAGTATTATAGTAGTTATATTCTTGTACATAGAGGCAGTATTATAGTAGTTATATTCTTGTACATAGGGGGCAGTATTATAGTAGTTATATTCTTGTACATAGGGGCAGTATTATAGTAGTTATATTCTTGTACATAGGGGCAGTATTATAGTAGTTATATTCTTGTACATAGGAGCAGTATTATAGTAGTTATATTCTTGTACATAGGGGGCAGTATTATAGTAGTTATATTCTTGTACATAGGGACAGTATTATAGCAGTTATATTCTTGTACATAGGGGACAGTATTATAGTAGTTATATTCTTGTACATAGGGGACAGTATTATAGTAGTTATATTCTTGTACATAGGGACAGTATTATAGCAGTTATATTCTTGTACATAGGGGACAGTATTATAGTAGTTATATTCTTGTACATAGGGGACAGTATTATAGTAGTTATATTCTTGTACATAGGGGCAGTTTTATAGTAGTTATATTCTTGCACATAGGAGCAGTATTATAGTAGTTATATTCTTGTATATAGGGGGCAGTATTATAGTAGTTATATTCTTGTACATAGGGGGCAGTATTATAGTAGTTATATTCTTGTACATAGGGGCAGTATTATAGTAGTTATATTCTTGTACATAGGGGCAGTATTATAGTAGTTATATTCTTGTACATAGGGGCAGTATTATAGTAGTTATATTCTTGTACATAGGAGTAGTATTATAGTAGTTATATTCTTGTACATAGGGGCAGTATTATAGTAGTTATATTCTTGTACATAGGAGCAGTATTATAGTAGTTATATTCTTGTACATAGGGGGCAGTATTATAGTAGTTATATTCTTGTACATAGGGGCAGTATTATAATAGTTATATTCTTGTACATAGGAGTAGTATTATAGTAGTTATATTCTTGTACATACGGGCAGTATCATAGTAGTTATATTCTTGTACATAGGGGCAGTATTATAGTAGTTATATTCTTGTACATAGGAGCAGTATTATAGTAGTTATATTCTTGTACATAGGGGGCAGTATTATAGTAGTTATATTCTTGTACATAGGGGGCAGTATTATAGTAGTTAAATTCTTGTATATAGGGGCAGTATTATAGTAGTTATATTCTTTTACATAGGAGCAGTATTATAGTAGTTATATTCTTGTACATAGGGGGCAGTATTATAGTAGTTATATTCTTGTATATAGGGGCAGTATTATAGTAGTTATATTCTTGTACATAGGAGCAGTATTATAGTAGTTATATTCTTGTACATAGGAGCAGTATTATAGTAGTTATATTCTTGTACATAGGGGCAGTATTATAGTAGTTATATTCTTGTACATAGGGGCAGTATTATAGTAGTTATAGTCTTGTACATAGGGGCAGAATTATAGTAGTTATATTCTTGTACATAGGAGCAGTATTATAGTAGTTATATTCTTGTACATAGGGGCAGTATTATAGTAGTTATATTCTTGTACATAGGAGCAGTATTATAGTAGTTATATTCTTGTACATAGGGGGCAGTATTATAGTAGTTATATTCTTGTACATAGGGGCAGTATTATAATAGTTATATTCTTGTACATAGGAGTAGTATTATAGTAGTTATATTCTTGTACATAGGAGCAGTATTATAGTAGTTATATTCTTGTAGATAGGGGCAGTATTATAGTAGTTATATTCTTGTACATAGGGGCAGTATCATAGTAGTTATATTCTTGTACATAGGGGCAGTATTATAGTAGTTATATTCTTGTACATAGGAGCAGTATTATAGTAGTTATATTCTTGTACATAGGGGGCAGTATTATAGTAGTTATATTCTTGTACATAGGGGCAGTATTATAGTAGTTATATTCTTGTACATAGGGGGCAGTATTATAGTAGTTATATTCTTGTACATAGGGGCAGTATTATAGTAGTTATATTCTTGTACATAGGGGGCAGTATTATAGTTGTTATATTCTTGTACATAGGGGCAGTATTATAATAGTTATATTCTTGTACATAGGAGTAGTATTATAGTAGTTATATTCTTGTACATAGGAGCAGTATTATAGTAGTTATATTCTTGTAGATAGGGGCAGTATTATAGTAGTTATATTCTTGTACATACGGGCAGTATCATAGTAGTTATATTCTTGTACATAGGGACAGTATTATAGCAGTTATATTCTTGTACATAGGGGACAGTATTATAGTAGTTATATTCTTGTACATAGGGGACAGTATTATAGTAGTTATATTCTTGTACATAGGGGCAGTTTTATAGTAGTTATATTCTTGCACATAGGAGCAGTATTATAGTAGTTATATTCTTGTATATAGGGGGCAGTATTATAGTAGTTATATTCTTGTACATAGGGGGCAGTATTATAGTAGTTATATTCTTGTACATAGGGGCAGTATTATAGTAGTTATATTCTTGTACATAGGGGCAGTATTATAGTAGTTATATTCTTGTACATAGGGGCAGTATTATAGTAGTTATATTCTTGTACATAGGAGCAGTATTATAGTAGTTATATTCTTGTACATAGGGGGCAGTATTATAGTAGTTATATTCTTGTACATAGGGGCAGTATTATAGTAGTTATATTCTTGTACATAGGGGCAGTATTATAGTAGTTATATTCTTGTACATAGGGGCAGTATTATAGTAGTTATATTCTTGTACATAGGAGCAGTATTATAGTAGTTATATTCTTGTACATAGGGGGCAGTATTATAGTAGTTATATTCTTGTATATAGGGGCAGTATTATAGTAGTTATATTCTTGTACATAGGAGCAGTATTATAGTAGTTATATTCTTGTACATAGGAGCAGTATTATAGTAGTTATATTCTTGTACATAGGGGCAGTATTATAGTAGTTATATTCTTGTACATAGGGGCAGTATTATAGTAGTTATAGTCTTGTACATAGGGGCAGTATTATAGTAGTTATATTCTTGTACATAGGAGCAGTATTATAGTAGTTATATTCTTGTACATAGGGGCAGTATTATAGTAGTTATATTCTTGTACATAGGAGCAGTATTATAGTAGTTATATTCTTGTACATAGGGGCAGTATTATAGTAGTTATATTCTTGTACATAGGGGCAGTATTATAGTAGTTATATTCTTGTACATAGGAGCAGTATTATAGTAGTTATATTCTTGTACATAGGGGGCAGTATTATAGTAGTTATATTCTTGTACATAGGGGCAGTATTATAATAGTTATATTCTTGTACATAGGAGTAGTATTATAGTAGTTATATTCTTGTACATAGGAGCAGTATTATAGTAGTTATATTCTTGTAGATAGGGGCAGTATTATAGTAGTTATATTCTTGTACATACGGGCAGTATCATAGCAGTTATATTCTTGTACATAGGGGCAGTATTATAGTAGTTATATTCTTGTACATAGGAGCAGTATTATAGTAGTTATATTCTTGTACATAGGGGGCAGTATTATAGTAGTTATATTCTTGTACATAGGGGGCAGTATTATAGTAGTTAAATTCTTGTATATAGGGGCAGTATTATAGTAGTTATATTCTTGTACATAGGAGCAGTATTATAGTAGTTATATTCTTGTACATAGGGGGCAGTATTATAGTAGTTATATTCTTGTATATAGGGGCAGTATTATAGTAGTTATATTCTTGTACATAGGAGCAGTATTATAGTAGTTATATTCTTGTACATAGGAGCAGTATTATAGTAGTTATATTCTTGTACATAGGGGCAGTATTATAGTAGTTATATTCTTGTACATAGGGGCAGTATTATAGTAGTTATAGTCTTGTACATAGGGGCAGTATTATAGTAGTTATATTCTTGTACATAGGGGCAGTATTATAGTAGTTATATTCTTGTACATAGGAGCAGTATTATAGTAGTTATATTCTTGTACATAGGGGGCAGTATTATAGTAGTTATATTCTTGTACATAGGAGCAGTATTATAGTAGTCATATTCTTGTACATAGGGGGCAGTATTATAGTAGTTATATTCTTGTACATAGGGGACAGTATTATAGTAGTTATATTCTTGTACATAGGGGCAGTATTATAGTAGTTATATTCTTGTACATAGGAGCAGTATTATAGTAGTTATATTCTTGTACATAGGGGACAGTATTATAGTAGTTATATTCTTGTACATAGGGGCAGTATTATAGTAGTTATATTCTTGTACATAGGGGCAGTATTATAGTAGTTATATTCTTGTACATAGGAGCAGTATTATAGTAGTTATATTCTTGTACATAGGGGACAGTATTATAGTAGTTATATTCTTGTACATAGGGGCAGTATTATAGTAGTTATATTCTTGTACATAGGAGCAGTATTATAGTAGTTATATTCTTGTACATAGGGGACAGTATTATAGTAGTTATATTCTTGTACATAGGGTGCAGTATTATAGTAGTTATATTCTTGTACATAGGGGCTGTATTATAGTAGTTATATTCTTGTACATAGGGGGCAGTATTATAGTAGTTATATTCTTGTACATAGGGGCAGTATTATAGTAGTTATATTCTTGTACATAGAGGGCAGTATTATAGTAGTTATATTCTTGTACATAGGGGCAGTATTATAGTAGTTATATTCTTGTACATAGGAGCAATATTATAGCAGTTATATTCTTGTACATAGGGGGCAGTATTATAGTAGTTATATTCTTGTGCATAGGGGCAGTATTATAGTAGTTATATTCTTGTACATAGGAGCAATATTATAGTAGTTATATTCTTGTATATAGGGGCAGTATTATAGTAGTTATATTCTTGTACATAGAGGGCAGTATTATAGTAGTTATATTCTTGTACATAGGGGCAGTATTATAGTAGTTATATTCTTGTACATAGGAGCAATATTATAGTAGTTATATTCTTGTACATAGGGGCAGTATTATAGTAGTTATATTCTTGTACATAGGAGCAATATTATAGTAGTTATATTCTTGTATATAGGGGCAGTATTATAGTAGTTATATTCTTGTGCATAGGGGCAGTATTATAGTAGTTATATTCTTGTACATAGGAGCAATATTATAGTAGTTATATTCTTGTATATAGGGGCAGTATTATAGTAGTTATATTCTTGTACATAGAGGGCAGTATTATAGTAGTTATATTCTTGTACATAGGGGCAGTATTATAGTAGTTATATTCTTGTACATAGGAGCAATATTATAGTAGTTATATTCTTGTACATAGGGGCAGTATTATAGTAGTTATATTCTTGTACATAGGAGCAATATTATAGTAGTTATATTCTTGTATATAGGGGCAGTATTATAGTAGGTATATTCTTGTACATAGAGGGCAGTATTATAGTAGTTATATTCTTGTACATAGGGGCAGTATTATAGTAGTTATATTCTTGTACATAGGAGCAATATTATAGTAGTTATATTCTTGTACATAGGAGCAATATTATAGTAGTTATATTCTTGTACATAGGAGCAGTATTATAGTAGTTATATTCTTGTACATAGAGGGCAGTATTATAGTAGTTATATTCTTGTATATAGGGGACAGTATTATAGTAGTTATATTCTTGTATATAGGAGCAGTATTATAGTAGTTATATTCTTGTATATAGGAGGCAGTATTATAGTAGTTATATTCTTGTATATAGGGGACAGTATTATAGTAGTTATAGTCTTGTACATAGGGGACAGTATTATAGTAGTTATATTCTTGTATATAGGGGACAGTATTATAGTAGTTATATTCTTGTATATAGGGGACAGTATTATAGTAGTTATATTCTTGTACATAGGAGCAGTATTATAGTAGTTATATTCTTGTGCATAGGGGCAGTGTCATGTAGAGCTGTTGAAGGGACTTCATCCCCCTCTTCTTCACCAGCCACAGGTCGTCATGGCGATTATCTGATTGGCCTGGAAGCTTAAGGTATTTATGACTTTGGGTGATGGTAGAAGAAAAGCCAAAAGCTGCAGAGAAAGACAGTTCTTTGTAATATTGGCGGGAAAACTCCCAAAGCAGGTTTTGAAGTGCGACTTTAATGCTAGAAAGATGAAAAACACATTGCCAGAATCCCTGCGTCGTGCGGAACCCAGCGCACCGTCTCACCTGACGAGGAGATCGACGGAATCACGACAAATTAGTATTGGCCAGTAAAATTGTGCTAGAGGTGTTGTGTTTGGTATCAATGTAACTGTAAAATCGAGATATTAAATATGACGCTAATATCTTTCACCTGTGTGACCCAGGAGCAAAGATATGAAAAACCCTAGAATTATGGAACTCTGTGAACATCAGAGCACAGCCCACAAGTGACTGTAAAATGATGTCACAGGCAAGGGGGGCTAGTAAGAGCATAAGAGACAGTTCCTGTCTGGGGGGGCGCAGTCAGCACGAGGAGGGCATCATGAAGGGTGATGCTGGCCGATTCTAACATCTCTTGGAGCTCCCTCCCTCCATAAGCAGACGTCACTTCTATGGCAGAAGCTTAGTAAGTTTCATGTTTATACCTTTTATTTTAATGTAACTGTTATGCCGTAATGTGTATTGTTCCCTTTTGTAACTTCTTGTATATTCTTTAAACACTGCCTATTTTCGGATTAAATATATAAAAATTTAAGAGTTTCTTTCCTTATGCTTTATATACGAATCCAAAACCCCGAAGGGCCTTATGCTATCTGAAACGGGTTCCCAGCTACCTGTAGAAAGTCTGGGTGGTGGCAGCGTAATTGTTATTGCATAGAATTATTGGAGTGCTATCCTTAAGGGTACCGAGGTATATAAATATTCCATTAGCAGGAATCAGAGATATACATTTACCCTTGCTGTGAGACCTCCAATATTTGGCATTATCAGCTCAGCAGCCTCATCTTATGCATTGTCCTGCAGTACCAAAAGTGGCCTGCAGACAAGGGGGGCGCTAGAGAGTAGTCGTGTGTAACAAATCAGTGAACAGCTGCGGATTTCTGAGGGACTTCCCCGGCTGTTCGTGACAAATTGGTGGCAAGCGGTGGGATATATAAAGCATTAGTGATCTGGTTTGAGCAATCATCCCTTTCACTAAAAACTTGCAAAAGTTTTGAGGAGTGAACTCAGTGTTTAAATATACCTGGAACAATACTGTACGTGTAGCAGTTACCCCCTCCCCTTCTCTCTTGTTTTCTATCCTATCTTTTATTTGGCAATTATGGATGCTGTGTCAGAAGCCTGGTACAATCAGCAGAAGAAGGAAGTTCTTGCTGCACTCTGCAGATCCAAGTTGATTGATGGCCATGGCAAAACGAGGCAGGACCTCATTAAAGAACTTTTACAATGGGACGCAGAACACGTTCATTCCCCCAGTGCTGGAGAAGAGGAGGCAAGCCAAGCCCAGGATAGTGCTTCTGCAGAGTCCCCACCATCAACTGCAAGCCAGAGCAGTGACCGGGGCAACATGGACTCTTTCCTGAAGATGGCTCTACAACAATTCGCTGCAGATGACCGGCAGGGACGGCTAAACCTCATTCAGCAATATCGAGAGGCTGAGAGAGCCGAGCGAGAGGCTGAGAGAGCCGAGCGAGAGGCTGAGAGAGCCGAGCGCCAGGCTCAGGCCGAGCGAGAGGCTGAGAGAGCCGAGCGAGAGCGCCAAGCCCAGAGAGACCATGAATTGAATATCCTCAAAGCCCGGCAGCAGACATCTTCCTCACTAAACGGTGAGTCCAATAATGCCAGCAGCTTTAAGCCCCGACCGGAGCACTTTCCTGTGATGGAAAAGGACGGGGATTTGGACACCTTTCTGAGGGGATTTGAAAAGATTTGCTTGCAGTACCAGTTACCCTCAACACAATGGGCACGATACTTAACCCCAGGGCTGCGAGGCAAGGCCCTGGACGCGTTTGCCAGTCTCCCTCAAGAGCAGAGTGGAGACTATGGGGCCATCAAGCAGGCCCTAGTACGGAAGTATCAGCTGACTCCAGAGGTGTACCGAAAAAAATTCCGGACCCTCCAGCTCGGACCTCATGACAGCTACAGCGATCTGGAGGGTGGGCTCCAGAGCACCTTTGACCAGTGGATCCAAGGACTGTCCGTTACAACCTTTGAGGAGTTAAAGGACCTCATGGTGAAGGACCAACTCCTACATGTCTGTCCTGTGGAGGTTCGACAGTTTGTTATGGACCGAGAGCCCAAGGAGGCCTCAAAAGCAGCCCAGATTGCCGACGCCTATGTGGCCAACCGTGCATCGGAGGTGCGGAAGCCGTCCACCACTAGCTGGAAAGGGGGTAAGATGACAACTACAACCACCCCTGCCCCTACCAGCCGACCTCCCGTAGGTCCTGTTTCATCCACCAGTGCCCGGCCCACCTCTGACACTCGCAGGTGTTTTTCCTGCAACCTGCCTGGACACCTCAGCTCTGGTTGCCCAGAGAGGCAGAAGAGGAACCCCACATCCAAGGCCCAAGGGCCTACTGGAACTGTCCTGTTGGCAAGGAAGGCGGGTGGTAGGGCCTGCGAAAACCTACACCCCGTCACCGTAGGCGGAACCCCCACTGTGGGGCTCAAGGACACTGGGGCCGACAGAACACTGGTCCGCCCTGAACTGGTACCCCCTGAAAACTTTATCCCGGGAAAACTCCTGACTGTCGCCTTGGCGGGGGGTGTCCACCACTCCTTCCCAATGGCCCTGATTCCCCTCGACTGGGGTGCTGGGAGAGGGTGGAGGGAAGTGGGGGTGGATGAACATCTACCAACCAATGTTTTATTGGGGACTGATCTGGGGCGATTAGTCGCACAATTTCTCCCTGATGATCCTCCCGAATCCAAAAAGTCAGGTGATACAAATGTTGTTGATCAGTCATGTGATACAAATGTTGTTGATCGGTCATGTGATGCAAATGTTGTTAAATCATGTGATGCAAATGTTGTTGATCAGTCATGTGATACAAATGTTGTTGATCGGTCATGTGATGCAAATGTTGTTAAATCATGTGATGCAAATGTTGTTGATAAGTCATGCGACCCGAATGCGGATATCCAGAACGTGATTACAAATGTTGTGCATGGTAATAAAGTGGAGGTTTGTACAGGGGAACTCAGCCATGCCACGCGGCAGGGTGACGTGGCTGAGGACAACCCCAAGGTAGCAAGTGTCTGTGCTGACAGAGATGGAGGCAGACATGAGAACCACGAGGACAGTGGCCAAATGCAGCTGAGCAGTGTCACAGCGGACAGTGACACAGCCAGTAGTACCTGTCAGGCTGATGGGGAAGAGTGGTTATTCCCCGGGGAGACAGCCTTCATCGGTGCTGTCACCCGCAGTGAGAGTGCCCAGAACGCAAATGAAACCCTGCCTTCTGACACCTCTTCACCCAGAGGGATAACGGAACTGGTGATGGACCCAGAGCAGGTCCCAGAGGGTCCCGGTGAGGTTGTAACCTTAATGTCACTTTTGGCTGCCTCTAGCCAAGAGTTTCAGGTGGCTCTACGAACTGATGCCAGTCTAGAGACGTTAAGGGACCTCGCAGAGAAGCCCTCCTCCGAGACCGATAAGGAGAGGGTATTCTGGGACCAGGGAAAGTTGTACCGGGAGACAATTCCCTGTAACCCCCAACAAGAGTGGCTGAAGGAAAAACAGCTGGTGGTGCCTCACCGCTTTAGGAGTGAGTTGCTGCGGATTGCCCATGAGATCCCACTCGCCGGACACTTGGGGGTTAGCAAAACCAAGGCCCGGCTGTCTCACCACTTCTATTGGCCCAAAATGGGGACAGATGTTGCCAACTACTGCCGCTCCTGTATCACATGTCAAAGAGTGGGAAAGTCAGGGCCTGCTCCCAAAGCTCCCCTGATCTCTTTGCCGGTGATAGAGGAGCCTTTCCAGAGGGTCGCTGTGGACATTGTCGGGCCTCTGGCCGTCCCCAGCAGCTCTGGAAAACGGTTCGTCCTTACTGTGGTAGACTATGCTACCCGGTATCCGGAGGCAGTGGCTCTGTCCTCAGTTAGAGCCGATAAGGTGGCAGATGCCCTCTTGACCATATTCTCCCGAGTAGGATTTCCCAGGGAGATGCTTACCGACCAGGGGACTCAGTTCATGTCTCGTCTAATGGAGGCTCTCTGTAAGAAAATGCAGGTGCGGCATCTGATATCAAGCGCTTATCACCCACAGACCAATGGTTTGTGTGAGCGATTTAATGGTACACTTAAGCAGATGCTTAAGATGCTGGTTGAGTCACATGGACGCGACTGGGAGCGGTATCTCTCACACCTGCTGTTTGCCTACAGAGAGGTACCACAGGCCTCAACGGGGTTTTCCCCCTTCGAGCTCCTGTATGGCAGACGAGTCCGGGGGCCTCTTGGTCTGGTAAGGGAATCCTGGGAAGAGGAACTGAATTCCCCAGAAGTGTCCGTTGTGGAGTATGTCATTCGGCTCCGTGACAAAATGCAGTCAATGACGCATATGGTGCATGAGAATATGGCGCAAGCCCAGGCCAGCCAGAAGCGATGGTACGACCAACACGCTCGAGAGCGGGTGTACGAAGTGGGTCAGAAGGTGTGGGTCCTAGTCCCAATGACCCAGAACAAGCTTCAGGCGGCCTGGGAGGGTCCATACCTGGTGCATCAGCGCCTCAATGACGTAAACTATGTGGTCACCATCGACCATGCCAGGAAGAGGCAAAAGGTCTTCCATGTCAACATGATGAAAGCTCATCATGACAGGGAAGCCTTTGCTCTTCCTGTGTGTAGTCTTCCCGAGGAAGGCGAAAGTGAAGTCTTGGTGGACTTGCTCGCCTCAGCCCGGGATGGAGGGTCTATCGAGGAGGCGGCATTCAACCCACAGCTATCCTTGGACCAAAAGTCCCAGCTGCGGGAGGTATTCCGGCCCTACCTGATGACCTTCACGAATGTCCCAGGGAAGACATCCCTAGCCACCCACCAGGTGGACACAGGGAGTCATTCCCCAGTTCGTCAGCCCCCATACCGTGTCTCCCTAGAGGTACAAAAGGACATAACAAGGGAGATCGATGAAATGCTAGTCCTGGGAGTGATCCAGAGGTCCAAAAGTGCATGGGCCTCGCCTGTAGTCTTGGTTCCCAAAAAGGACCGGACAACCCGGTTTTGTGTGGACTACAGGAGGCTAAATGCAATCACAGCACCCGATGCGTACCCAATGCCACGCATCGACGAGTTACTGGATTGCTTAGCCGGGGCCCAGTACCTGACCATCATGGACCTGAGTCGAGGGTACTGGCAGATTCCTATGTCCAAGGAAGCACAGGAAAGGTCCGCCTTCATCACCCCATTCGGGCTGTATGAATCCCTCGTCATGCCCTTTGGCATGAGAAATGCTCCTGCCACTTTCCAGCGATTGGTCGACCAGCTGCTCGAGGGACTAGGAGGGTTTGCAGTAGCTTACCTGGATGACATTGCCATCTTTAGTCCCACTTGGGAGGAACACCTGGGGCACCTGGAGCAGGTGCTCAGGCGGATCCAAAGCGCTGGTCTGACTATAAAGCCAGGGAAGTGTCAGATCGGCATGACGGAGGTACAGTACCTTGGACACAGAGTGGGTGGCGGGACCCTGAAACCAGAGCCAGGGAAGGTTGATGCCATCACCTCCTGGCCTACCCCCAAGTCAAAGAAGCAGGTGATGTCCTTCTTGGGTACGGCAGGGTACTATAGGAAGTTCGTTCCTAACTATAGTGCTCTTGCTAAGCCGTTGACGGACCTCACCAAAAAGAAGCTACCGCAAGTAGTCACCTGGACAGATGACTGTGAACGGTCCTTCAGGGCACTAAAAGCTGCCCTCGCCAGTTCCCCAATCCTACAAGCCCCGGACTTCACCCGACGGTTCATAGTTCAGACAGATGCCAGTGCGTTTGGCCTTGGTGCAGTACTCAGCCAGGTAAATGGGAAGGGAGAAGAGCATCCGGTGATGTTTCTCAGCCGCAAGCTCTTATCCCGGGAAGTGGCCTACGCCACTGTGGAGAAGGAGTGCCTCTCTATAGTGTGGGCCCTGCGGAAACTGCAGCCCTACCTATATGGACGCAACTTCACCATAGTGACAGACCACAACCCTCTCAGCTGGCTACATCGGGTGGCCGGCGACAATGGTAAGCTACTGCGGTGGAGCTTGGCACTACAGCAGTATGACTTTACCATTCAACACAGGAAGGGTGTTGAGCATGGCAACGCTGATGGGCTGTCCCGGCAGGGGGATGCCAGCGAGGTAGGCTTGGGAGACGATTGGCAAATCAATCTCCCATGCTACCTCAAAAAGGGGGAGGTGTCATGTAGAGCTGTTGAAGGGACTTCATCCCCCTCTTCTTCACCAGCCACAGGTCGTCATGGCGATTATCTGATTGGCCTGGAAGCTTAAGGTATTTATGACTTTGGGTGATGGTAGAAGAAAAGCCAAAAGCTGCAGAGAAAGACAGTTCTTTGTAATATTGGCGGGAAAACTCCCAAAGCAGGTTTTGAAGTGCGACTTTAATGCTAGAAAGATGAAAAACACATTGCCAGAATCCCTGCGTCGTGCGGAACCCAGCGCACCGTCTCACCTGACGAGGAGATCGACGGAATCACGACAAATTAGTATTGGCCAGTAAAATTGTGCTAGAGGTGTTGTGTTTGGTATCAATGTAACTGTAAAATCGAGATATTAAATATGACGCTAATATCTTTCACCTGTGTGACCCAGGAGCAAAGATATGAAAAACCCTAGAATTATGGAACTCTGTGAACATCAGAGCACAGCCCACAAGTGACTGTAAAATGATGTCACAGGCAAGGGGGGCTAGTAAGAGCATAAGAGACAGTTCCTGTCTGGGGGGGCGCAGTCAGCACGAGGAGGGCATCATGAAGGGTGATGCTGGCCGATTCTAACATCTCTTGGAGCTCCCTCCCTCCATAAGCAGACGTCACTTCTATGGCAGAAGCTTAGTAAGTTTCATGTTTATACCTTTTATTTTAATGTAACTGTTATGCCGTAATGTGTATTGTTCCCTTTTGTAACTTCTTGTATATTCTTTAAACACTGCCTATTTTCGGATTAAATATATAAAAATTTAAGAGTTTCTTTCCTTATGCTTTATATACGAATCCAAAACCCCGAAGGGCCTTATGCTATCTGAAACGGGTTCCCAGCTACCTGTAGAAAGTCTGGGTGGTGGCAGCGTAATTGTTATTGCATAGAATTATTGGAGTGCTATCCTTAAGGGTACCGAGGTATATAAATATTCCATTAGCAGGAATCAGAGATATACATTTACCCTTGCTGTGAGACCTCCAATATTTGGCATTATCAGCTCAGCAGCCTCATCTTATGCATTGTCCTGCAGTACCAAAAGTGGCCTGCAGACAAGGGGGGCGCTAGAGAGTAGTCGTGTGTAACAAATCAGTGAACAGCTGCGGATTTCTGAGGGACTTCCCCGGCTGTTCGTGACAGGCAGTATTATAGCAGTTGTATTCCTCGGGTGCTGTTAGTTCTGTTTCGGATGAGATGCTCTGTGTTCCTGTTTCCTTTCTTGTGTTGCAGCTGGTGCCCGTGTGGTCGGGACGTTGTGATAGGACGATCAGTGTCAGTGTGAGCACTCGGTGCTCAGACGGGGGCCACAGACTGCACATATTATTTTACCTTGAACTGCTCTGGGCAAACTTATTTTGTTGCAAACCGTGTAGTTGAAATCATTGGTGCAAAAGTTTAAAAATCACTTTTGTGAATGATATTAATTTACCTCATATATTTTCTGCAGCAAAAACACTTTTTTTGTGGTTAACCTAAGCAGAAGGTACGAAGAGGTTTATAATGAAGATACCGCGGCTAATGAGGGAAAGGTCCATATAATTATTTATTTATTATTAGTAATATTATTTTTTTTACTTTTCGACCAATGGAGCTGTGTGAGGGCTTGATGATTTGTGCACTGAGCTTTAATGTTCATTGATAAGACTTTGGGTCACATACAAGGTTTTGAGGACTTTTATTGTAGCTTGTGATGGAACTGCGTAGAACAAAAATATAACTACTATAATACTGCCCCCTATATACAAGAATATAACTACTATAATACTGCCCCTATGTACAAGAATATAACTACTATAATACTGCCCCTATGTACAAGAATATAACTACTATAATACTGCCCCCTATGTACAAGAATATAACTACTATAATACTGCCCCCTATGTACAAGAATATAACTACTATAATACTGCCCCCTATGTACAAGAATATAACTACTATAATACTACTCCTATGTACAAGAATATAAATACTATAATACTGCCCCTATGTACAAGAATATAACTACTATAATACTGCCCCTATGTACAAGAATATAAATACTATAATACTGCCCCTATGTACAAGAATATAACTACTATGATACTGCCCATATGTACAAGAATATAACTACTATAATACTGCCCCTATGTACAAGAATATAACTACTATAATACTGCTCCTATGTACAAGAATATAACTACTATAATACTGCCCCTATGTACAAGAATATAACTACTATAATACTGCCCCTATGTACAAGAATATAACTACTATGATACTGCCCATATGTACAAGAATATAACTACTATAATACTGCTCCTATATACAAGAATATAACTACTATAATACTGCCCCTATGTACAAGAATATAACTACTATAATACTGCTCCTATGTACAAGAATATAACTACTATAATACTGCTCCTATATACAAGAATATAAACACTATAATACTGCCCCCTATGTACAAGAATATAACTACTATAATACTGCCACCTATATACAAGAATATAACTACAATAATACTGCCCCTATGTACAGGAATATAACTACTATAATACTGCCCCTATGTACAAGAATATAACTACTATAATACTGCTCCCTATGTACAAGAATATAACTACTATAATACTGCTCCCTATATACAAGAATATAACTACTATAATACTGCCCCTATGTACAAGAATATAACTACTATAATACTGCCCCCTATATACAAGAATATAACTACAATAATACTGCCCCTATGTACAGGAATATAACTACTATAATACTGCCCCCTATATACAAGAATATAACTACAATAATACTGCCCCTATGTACAAGAATATAACTACTATAATACTGCCCTCTATATACAAGAATATAACTACTATAATACTGCCCCCTATGTACAAGAATATAGCTACTATAATACTGCCCCTATGTACAAGAATATAACTACTATAATACTGCTCCCTATGTACAAGAATATAACTACTATAATACCGCCCCCTATATACAAGAATATAACTACTATAATACTGCCCCCTATATACAAGAATATAACTACAATAATACTGCCCCTATGTACAGGAATATAACTACTATAATACTGCCCCCTATATACAAGAATATAACTACAATAATACTGCCCCTATGTACAAGAATATAACTACTATAATACTGCCCCTATATACAAGAATATAACTACTATAATACTGCCCCTATGTACAGGAATATAACTACTATAATACTGCCCCTATGTACAAGAATATAACTACTATAATACTGCTCCTATGTACAAGAATATAACTACTATAATACTGTCCCCTATATACAAGAATATAACTACTATAATACTGCTCCTATGTACAAGAATATAACTACTATAATACTGCCCCCTATGTACAAGAATATAACTACTATAATACTGCTCCTATGTACAAGAATATAACTACTATAATACTGCTCCTATGTACAAGAATATAAACACTATAATACTGCTCCTATGTGGAGGATATTGTCAGTCTGTTCCGGGGTTGAATATTTGGAGTTTTCCCTGTCTCCTCTGTGACATCTTCCAGCTGCAGACAGGGCCATGCGTCGTCTCCTCTTTATAGGATGTAACAGACACATTCTTGCTTTGTGATTACCAGCAGGGTCCAGACTGTTATAATATTATAATTCTATATCTCCTTCCTGTAAGTTAATGTAATAGTAGTGAAGCCCCCGGGGTTTTCTATCCAGGGGATCACTTATGCTTAGTCACACAGTAACCAGAGTGGGCGCCTCTCGGAGATCGCTCATTTAACTCCTCCAGTGCCACAACGTGATATACGAGGACGATGCATCTACAGGACACCACCTGTTATATTCTAAATCCAGCTTCCAGCCATATGCTAAACAGGTTGTCCACTATTGGCATACATCCAAAAGGAGGAACCGGAGTGTGACAATAAAGTTGTTTCTCGTACTTGTAACGATGGACCAGATGTGGCTTTTCTAATTTCCTTTGCAGAATCGGATTCCCAAAAAATATGAAAAATTCCTGGTCTGTCCACCTATAGAGGGTCCTGCTTACTTATCTTGTTAGGAGGGAAAAGGTTGATTGTGTCGCGGACGTATTTGAGAAAGCTGGGGACAGGGGCTCCAAGACTGGGCCTCAGGTTAGGGGGATTCTAGCTATATGTGATCTCAGAGATACCTTTGAAGGTGAGGATGTCTGAGCCGCCTTCTAGGCTAGGGGGACTCTAGCTATCCCTGATCTCAGAGTCACCTCTGAAGGTGAGGATATCTGAGCCACCTTTCAGGCTTCGGGGACCCTAGCTATCCCTGATCTCAGAGTTACTTCTGAAGGTGAGGATGTCTGAGCCACGTTCCAGGCTAGGAGGACCCTAGCTATCCCTGATCTCAAAGTTACCTCTAAAGGTGAGGATGTCTGAGCCGCCTTCCAGGCTAGGGGAACCTTAGCTATCCCTGACCTCAGAGTTACCTCTGAAGGTGAGGATGTCTGAGCCGCCTTCCAGGCTAGGGAGACTCTAGGTATCCCTGATCTCAGAGTTACCTCTGAAGGTGAGGATGTCTAAGCCGCCTTCCAGGCTAAGGGGACTCTAGCTATCTCTGATCTCAGAGTTACCTCTGAAGGAGAGGATGTCTGAGCCGCCTTCCAGGCTAGGGGGACTCCAGCTATCCCTGATCTTAGAGTTACATCTGAAGGTGAGGATGTCTGAGCCACCTTTCAGGCTTCGGGGACCCTAGCTATCTCTGATCTCAGAGTTACTTCTCAAGGTGAGGATGTTTGAGTCACCTTCCAGGCCCTGCTCCTGACCAGCTCTGATCTTATAATGCCCTCCCTCCCTACCTCAGGGGAGGACTAGGACAATAGTGTGATACAACTAACGGAGATAGAGTTTTGGTTTCCCCTGTTTGCCTATCTCACAGCACGCTCACACAAAGGAATAAGACAATAAGAGCTTAGGAGGAAAATAAGAGCATGAAGGAAACAACAAGACAACAAGAGAACTCCACAACAATTCCAAGCACAACACAATATAATCACCAGCAAGACTGGGACACAACACACAGACCAACACTGCAATATACTATAGTTGACATTGGAAGACAGATTTTACTATTTCAAAAAGGCGGAGAGCAAATGTGGTAGGTTTCCAACAACATGTGATCCCAGAGGTAACCAGCAGGCTAGCAGAGGTTATCACTTGCTAGCCTGGTCATGAATGAGCCCACAGCTGGCTGATGCCTGAGCCTGCCTGTGTAACTCAGAAACACCAGAGAAACCATAATGTGGAGTGTCAGAATCAGCAGTGGGAACAGCGTCTGATGCCACCATGACACTCGCCGAGTTTTGAGCAAAACTCTGTATGGGTGGGATGTGATGTGGAAGGATGCAGGACTTCGCAGGTGCAGACAATATGGTCAACTTTGGTTCTGACATTTTGGAACTTCCTCCTATGTTCTTTGGTTGACGACCATGAATTATCTACAAATCCAACTTTTTAGGATCAAAGTCATCCAGAATATACTGTATACCCATAAGGATAATATCAGAATACAAACTCCGGGTGCACGAGTCACCTCTGCTCCCTCTTAGAGCCAAATTGTTTCTCATTTGCCCCTTTTTTGCCTTTTGTTTACACCTTATTTTACTTTTAATTTTCAACTGTGTAAAATTCTGTTCCACATCTGTTACCTTTTTAGTTCTTGTATATACAGGGTGGTCCAAAAGTAGGTGGACAGCATGTGTAATACATTCTGTAGTCTCCTACTTTAGTGGTTTCTGCTTCATCTTTAACTTTTGTACTAAGTTTAGAACATTTGATCAAAACGTGACATACTGTGCATAAAAAAAAAGTGCAAAAAATTGTTAAAGAGGAAAATTAAAGGCCCAAATTTATAATTTCAATATTTTCTTAAGCTTTTATTCCTTATTTTTTGTTATTTTGTTGTATTCATGAATTCTGTGCAAAAAAAATCTACTTTAGTTTTACCGCTAACCTTTTTTGTGACTTTTTAGTGCAGAAAGCTGCATGTTCTAATAAAATGTTGCAAAATTTGTGTATACAATCACTCTGAGGTGGCGGTGAGAGGGTGGAGGATAGTGTCACTTGTGACAGACAGTCATGTGGTTTCTGGCAATAGAAGGTCCCAGCGTCTGGATGCGCAGAATGCTCCCTGACTTTCCATTGTTCCTGCTGTCAGTATTCATTATTGGTATTGGTCAGTATTGGTATAGGTAGCTTTCCTGCTGGATTCATCTCTCCACCTTTTGGACCCAGCAGGAGAGCTCCTTCCACCCAGATGTTGATTGTCAGTATTACTTTTGTGTTTAAATACCCCTTCCTTCCCTGGACTGGTGCTGGTAATATTTTCAGTTCATTCAAGCTCTGGTTGCAAGCAGGTGGCTTGTACTCCTCTGTGGTATTGTTGCTGAAAACTTTGCTGAACTTCTACATGAGTCATCTGTGGAAAAGTAGTTCATGTTTTTCCCCGTGTGTCCTCCTTGTGTCTTCTTTAGTGTTTAGTGGGGTTGATGAAGAGCTCATCCCATCCGTTCCTTACTGAAGGTCCAGCACTAGGAATACCTGGGGTCAGGTATTTGGCACGGCTCATAGGTGAGGAATCTACCTAGGGTGGTGAGGAACCCCAGGGACCAGCAGTATATTCAATCAGGGTTCACCATCTTCCCTTTCCCTAGACACAGGATTCCCCTTCTCTTTTGTCTTGCGCTTGATACTCCCCCGATATAGTGTGACAGGGTACATTGACACAAACATTTGGCAACATTTTTAAAAAGTTGCAATTGATGAATCAGCCAAAATGTTTAGAAAGCTCAAACTCTTCACACAATGACGAACATAAAAAAACTAGACAAAAAAGAGTGCTGCAAATGTGATAATGAATCGGGCCAAGGCAGCATTTTTGATTTTGCACAACATTAATGAACCATGGAAAGAATTTTGAGCGAAAAAGTTAACAAATAAAACAAGAAAAAAAGATGAAAAATGACAAAAAACACAAATTAATAGGAGACGCCGAGACTGCTGTATATACATCATATAGGAGACACTGACACTGTTGTATATACATCATATAGGAGACACCGAGAGTGCTGTATTTACATCAAATAGGAGACACCGAGACTGTTGTATATACATCATATAGGAGACACTAAGACTGCTGTATATGCATCACATAGGAGACACCGAGACTGCTGTATATGCATCACATAGGAGACACTGAGACTGTTGTATATATGTATCACATAGGAGACACTGAGACTGTTGTATATACATTATATAGGAGACACTGACACTGTTGTATATACATCATATAGGAGACAGAGAGACTGCTTGTATATGCATCATATAGGAGACACCGAGACTGTTGTATATACATCATATAGGAGACACCGAGAGTGCTGTATATACATCATATAGGAGACACTGACACTGTTGTATATACATCATATAGGAGACACTGACACTGTTGTATATACATCATATAGGAGACACTAAGACTGCTGTATATGCATCACATAGGAGACACCGAGACTGCTGTATATGCATCACATAGGAGACACTGAGACTGTTGTATATACATCCCATAGAATACACAAAGACTGGTTAGATGGATTTACACACGTTTGGATCCAGCACCTATAATATTTTGGGACAGATTGTAAGGGTGACTTAGATATAAGCGGTTACCCAGATGCCTGGCGGCTGCTTTTCTCGTTTGCTTCTGAGAAACAATAGCAAATAGGAGATTTTAATGGAGGGGGAACCATCGGTCTATGGACAACTTCTTGAAGTCCCCGTATGAAGCATGTGTGTCCCAAAAGAGGCCACAGAGGGGACCGGTGTCTAAATGGCCACAGATTTTGGAATCTTCTCTCGGAGTAATTTCTCGCTCTCCCCTTTTATTTTTCCATCAGACGTCACTGGATTGTGTAACATTTTCCTTAATTACTGAAAGTGACTGATTGTGACCTTTTTTCGGAGGTTTTTCCGCTGCACCTGCTACAGACCGTTCACAATTCAGAAGATCAGATCTGAGCTCCTGTGCACAAAAGTAACCTCGCACATTGATGCCCAAGTGCCGCTGTCTGTGCCGCCGCCGCTGCCCGCTCATGTCTTGTGCTGATAATGGCCTCACTTCCCGCTTCTGCTCCAGATGTTTCCTGTTAGGGTCCTAGTTAAAGGGGACGGGGACAAGACGACCTCCTGAGCCTACGAGGATAAACCAGGCCCTCAGTATAGGGCTGCAGTGCCCCCATAACAGTGCCAAGGATAAGATGGCTGCTCACAGACACGCGGAGATAGCCCATCAATGTGCATGTGACAGGTGTCTCCTAACAATGCCACTTAACCGTTCACTTCCTCCTGCGTCATCGGCACAGAAATAACTTCTTTTTTTATTGTCTTCGACAGAGGAAGAGATTTACCGCGTGTTTTTTTCTTGTTTCTTTTTTGTTTTTTTTCAACCAATATCCTTATTTTGCAGTTATTTTCAGTCCTGTTTTCGGTCACTTCTCCGGTCACTTCCGAGACTGCAATCAGATTTTTGCTGGTTGATCTTGGAAACAAGACAGTAGTCTATGTAAACTGTCTAGCAGAATTGTGAATGCAGCTCTGGATGTGACTGGAGGAAATCATGTAATGTAACTTAGAGCTGAGGTTCACCCATTATAAGAATTGTTTTCTCCTAAGGCAGGTGGGGGAATCCTGCAGCCAATGTCTTTTGCTCGGGCCCTCGGACCGGTTCCGGGTGTGTTGCAGTGCTTGGGCCGTCAGCTCTTTAATTCTTCTCTAGAGTGTATTCACACCCACGCAGCATTACACTGCGATACATCCAGGATTACGTCCTGATGTATACCAGTGACTCCTATCAGATGTAGAGAGCAATCTCAATGTCTCCAATGTGATGCATGGGTTGTTACCGACATCTGGTGAGAAATTCATGTCAAAATCACCTTTAGAAACATATTTACTTAGAAAATTGGTGACGTGTTCAATACTTATTTCACCCCTTTGTATATACAACAGTCTGTGTCTCTTATATGAAGTATAGACAGCAGTCTCAGTGTCTCCTATGTGATGTATATACAGCAGTCTCAGCATCTCCTATGTGATGTATATACAGCAGTTTCAGCATCTCCTATGTGATATATATACAGTAGCTTCAGTGTCTCCTATGTGATGAATAGACAGCAGTTTCAGCATCTCCTATGGGATGTATATACAGCAGCCTCAGTGTCTCGTATGGGATGTATACACGGAAGTCTTAGTATATCTTATGTGATGTATATACAACAGTCTCAGTGTCTCCTATGTGATACAGCAGCTTCAGTATCTCCTATGGGATGTATATACAGCAGCTTCAGTGTCTCCTATGTGATGTATATACAGCAGCTTCAGTGTCTCCTATGTAATGTATATACAGCAGTCTCGGTGTCTCCTATGTGATGTATATGCAGCAGTCTCTGTGTATCCTATGTGATGTGCATACAGCAGTCTCAGTGTCTCCTATGTATGTCATGTATATACAGCAGTCTCAGTGTTTCCTATGTGATATATATACGGCAGTCTTAGCATCTCCTATGATTGCTATATATATATATATATATATATATATATGTCTCATATATACACAGCAGCTTCAGTGTCTCCTATGTGATGTATATACAGCAGTATCTGTGTCTCCTATATGATGTATATACAGCAGTCTCAGTGTCTCCTATGTGATGTATATACAGCAGCTTCAGCTATATGATTTATACTTCAGACCTCAATAACAGCTACTGGGTACCAACCACAATCAGGTCAATTCAATCAAAACAAGCAAAATTATGAATTAATTCACAATTTTTCTTTTTTGATTGATACTTCAGACCTCCCACTGCTTAAGTTCTATAAACGTTACATGAGCAGTGATGAATTTCCTACTGTGATGAGGTCTGCAGTGTAATATACATTGGTTCCTATGTTATAGAACGGTGAGATATCCCTAAAAAACGGACGGCATAGGATGGTACGTGTGATATCCGATTATTTTTTTCGGGCACATTGTCTTGCATTGGCAATTCTCGGATGTTGTACGCGACCATACACAACATGCTGCAATTTTTTTTTCCTAAGACCGAATACAGCTGAGGAGTAAAATTGGTGCAAGTACAATCTGAGTTGAGCGATGTGAGCGAACCCTTAATTTCAGCATTTTCGTGGTGCAAATATCCAAATGGCCCTTGGTGGAAATAGAGGTTCCCAACCCCTGTTCTAAGGGGGCATTTAAATAACACCCTTAGCTGTAATGCATTTTCTTTTTCAGTTTATTCCCAAATTTTCTGCTTTGTTAGTGAATAGCGATGTCGTCACCATGCTCTTGGCTCCTCTGCATTAGTTTCATTATCCAGAGATCCACAGAGGAGTAACATGAAGCTCCAGGGCAAAATCTCCATTTATTATGGGACATTTATAATTTGATGATGCAGGTGGCTTCATATAGGGCTATTAGGTATAACAGCTGAATATTAGGGAATTGCTAGTTAAGCGATCAGACCATTATTTGTCATAGGTATTGTACTCATTAGTATTAGTGATGTTGCCTATTTGCGGGGCGGCTGTATGATGTCCCATCCCTGATTGCCCATATTCCCTCCCCTGCACCTGAAGGCTATTACTGTCCCTTTAAGCATGCCAGACATTGCAAACAGCAGGGGGGGGGATTGAGCGAAGCATTCTGGGAATGTCATCCCCTATAAGACCCCATGTGACATCTTATTAGACAGATCCTCCGTGCTGATGCCGCTCACGTCTTATAATAAGGGGCTCAGCTTGCAAGGGTCAATGTCTTGCATCCGTTTGCCACCGACCACGGCGGTCCCCGGCTGGAGGGGCTCGGGACGTAGTGCGATGGTGACACCTTGCCGGGATCCCCCCATCCTCCTCCCATGGTGGGGATTCTGATGGATGATCTGCATTGACCAGCTGTCCGTCACATGACGTTCTTCGCAGTAATCTTCAGGGGAGCTGCAGACGCTTCGTCCCTTGCGTCACACGACATCGGACTCCCGAGGCATCTTGACTATTCCGTGAGTCGCTGGTTTATGGGCGAGCCGTGTCCGGATGGGAGGGTCCGGGATCGGTTATTTCGGATGGAGCACAGCTGAATTTGTCAAGTTTGCATCGTATATCATATACGGCGATAGCACCAGAAATAACAAACTCAGCTCTGCTACATTTCATGTTTATAGCTGCTTATGCAATGGTGATTATTTTGTGCATGGTGCATATGGGCCCCTCTGCCACATAGTAATCATAAATGGTCATATTATACAGTCTGCATTGGGGCCCAGGAGCCTCCAGGCACGCCTCGGACGTTGCGTCTTCCAGTAGTTGGCCAGAACTGGAGGTAGGAGACGTGGAGACGTGGGCATGGAGGAGCTTCGCCAATGTTGCATTGTCGTTGTGACATCCTAGCATGCATTGCACAACAGGTCGCTTCACGGTATGTCATAACCACTTAACTGTCATCCTTCCATCGCTCTTAGTATTTCATGCAGTGAAAGCGGAATGACAATATATATATATATGTATGTATGTGTGTGTGTGTCTGTATACAGTCATGGTGGCCGAAAGTGTTGGGACCCTTGAAATTGTTCCGGAAAATTAAGTATTTCTCCCCAAAAATGTTTGCAATTACACGTTTTGTTATACACTTGTTTATTTCCTTTGTGTTTTTTGGAACAACCCAAGAAGCATAGAAAAAAAATGCAAATTGGACATAATTTCACCCAAAACCCCAAAAATGGGCCAGACAAAATCCAAAAATTATAGGTAAATAACTTTGTTTCCAGCATGTGGTGCTTGTTCAGACTCACCTGTGACAAGTAACAGATATGGTGTCACGTCCCCACCGGAGCCCGCTCCTGCGACTTCTGCTCCGATTGCCAGACGACGCCATGTTCCCACCATGGATAGTGCTGTGATGGGAGAGGAGTCGGTGCCCGTGGCTCTGCGGAGCACAGGCTCCGCTCATCCACTAGGCTGGGTTTCCCTGGAAACTGCAGTACCACTGGCTGACTGTAAGTGGCGTGTGTGTCTTCCAGCTGAAGTTGCCAACATTCACCTGCAGCCAATGGGAAGACACCACACCCTTCTTATTCCCCCTCCTGTCACATGACCACTGCCAGTGATGGTTCTGTTCTCCTGGCTCATGTGCTGTTTGTATTGTGATTCCTGTGCGCTGACCTTTGCTTGTTTTTTGACCTCCTGCCTGTCATTTTTGTACCTTGCTGCCAGTTCCGGATTTGACCTCTGCTTTGTCTCCTCACCATGCCCTTGCCTGCCGATTCGGTTCCTGTTTTGCATCTCCTGGTTTTTGACCCTGCCTGACGACCACGGACTACAGCCTGCCACAGGTAGTGATCTCTGGAGCTCTGTGTAATTCCAAATCCCTGTATAGGGGTTAAAGGGTTGCAGAGTTCTTGGGGTCCTGCTTTGTGCACGGCTTTTCTCTAGATTCCCCTTACAGCCAGTCTGAGTCTGTGGCTCCATTCAGGCATTTCATATGGGCAATATGGAAATCACACGTGAAACCAGATGAAAAGGGGAGAAGTTGACTCAATCTTTGCATTGTGTGTGTGTGTGTGTGTGTGTGTGTGTGCGCCACATGTTTTTTTATACACATGTGTTATTTCCTTTCTGTGTATTGTAACAACACAAAAAAAAAACAACAAAACAAGAAAAAAAGGCAAACCTAAAACTCCAAAAGTGGGCTGGACAAAATTCTAAATAACTTTGTTTCTAACATGTGATGTTCGTTCAAACTCACCTGTGCAAGTAGCAGGTGTGGGCAATATGAAAATACTATTTGCTCGAAGGGCAACAAGAGGTACCCTAACTAAAGACCTAATCAAATAAACTTTATTAAATTATATAAATGGACAAAGATTAAAATTGGCAGCTGGTCACCGTCAGAGGTTTTAAAAGGGGATGTAACAGGTTTTCAGCGTTCTATAGACTCAGCCCCCTGATGAAGCCAGTCATGGCGAAACATGTCGGGGAGGCTATTAGCTGTTAGGTAGTTTTCAACAGGCAGTGTAGGTGATAGCCAGCCATATTACGTTTATGAATTTATCCAGAGCAGTGTCGGTCCGCGGCTGCACTCAGCTAATACGGAATTGGCCTCCCACCTGCCAATTTTAATCTTTGTCCATTTATATAATTTAATAAAGTTTATTTGATTAGGTCTTTAGTTAGGGTACCTCTTGTTGCCCTTCGGGCAAATAGTGTTTGTATAATTACCCCTACGCTGACCGGGGGTGACAATCAGAGGTTAGTGTTTGGGCAATATGAAAATCACACCTGAAACCAGATAAAAAGGGGAGAAGTTGACTCAATCTTTGCATTGTGTGTCTGTGTGTGTCACACATTTTGTAATACACATGTTTATTTGCTTTGTGTGTATTGGGACAACACAAAAAAAAACATTGAAAAAACAGCAAATTGGACAAAGTTTCACCCAAAACCCCAAAAATGGGCCTGACAAATTTGTTAGCAAATTTCTAAAATTGTTGGTAAATAACTTTGTTTCCAGCTTGTGATGCTCGTTCAAACTCACCTGTGGCAAATAATATGTGTGGGCAATATGAAAATCACACCTGAAACCAGATAAAAAGGGGAGAAGTTGACTAAATCTATGCATTGTGTGTGTGTGTGTGCCACACTAAGCATGGAGGACAGACAGAAAAGAAAACTGTCTGGGAGGTTGAGAACCAAAATTGTTGAAAAATATCAACAATCTCAAGGTTACAAGTCCATCTCCAGAGATCTTGATGTTCTTTTTTCCATGGTGCGCAACATAATCAAGAAATTTATAATCCATAGCACTGTAGCTAATCTCCCTGGAAGTGGACGGCGGTGAAAAATTAATGAAAGGTTGGAACACAGGATAGTCCGGATGGTGAATAAGTCCCAATCAAGGTCCAAAGAAACTCAGGCCATCCTGCAGGCTCAGGGGGCGTCAGGGTCAACACAAACTATCCGTTCTCTTCTGAATGAAATGAAACGCTATAGAGGAGACCCTGGAGGACCTCACTGCTGACACAGAGACAGAAAAAAGCCAAAATGTACGTGCGTAACCAAAATTCTTCTGAGAAAATATTTTGTGGACAGATGAGACCAAGATGGTGTGTTTTGTAAAGCGCATCATTCTACTGTTTAGCACCTACAGTCACATATGGAGGAGGTCAGAGATGTTTTGGTTGTTTTGTTGTTCCTGGAACTCGGGGTCTTGACTGTGTGCTAGGTGTCATGAAATTAAAAGATTATCGGAGGATTCTGGGGGGCAATGTAGAGCTGAGTGTCAGAAAGTTGGGTATAGTCCAAGGTCATGGGTCTTCCAGCAGAACAATGACCCCAAACACTTCAAGAAGCCCCAGAAATGGATGGAAACAAAGAGCAGGAGAGTTCTGAAGAGGCCGCAATGAGTCCAGATCTAAACCCCATTGACACCTGCGGAGAGATCTGAAAATTGGGAGAAAAGAAGAGAAGACGCCTTCAGATACGAGGGACCTGGAGACGTTTATAAAGAAAAGTCCGAGATTCCAGGAGAGAGGAGGAAGAAGCTTGTGGACGGTTATAGGAGGCGACTGATGGAAGGGATTTATTCCAGAGGGTAAAGGGTGTGCAACCAAATATTAAGATAATTTATTTGTGGGTGGTCCCAAGCTCCTAGTACCTTCTATGCTCAGTCTATAAGGATCATAAGTTACTTGTAGATGGTCCTCAGCTCCTGGTACCTCCCGTGCTCAGCCTATAAGAATATATTATTCATGGATGATCCTCCGCTCCTGGTACTTCCGATGCTGAGCCAAAGGGATGACAAGTAACTTGTAGGAGGTCCTCAGCTTCTAGTTCATCCCATGTCCAGCCCAGAAGGATAAGTTACTCATAGGTGGTCCTCAGCTCATGTTACCTCTCATGCTCAGCCAATAGGGATGACAAGTTACTGGTGGGTTGTCCACAGCTCTTAGTACCTCCCATGCTCAGCCAATACTAATGACAAGTTAATTGTGTGTGCTCCTCAGCTCTTAGTAAGTCTCATGCTCCACCTATAATAAAGATAAAATACTCTTTGATGGTCCTCAGCTCTTGACACGTTCCATGCTTAGCATAGTTACTTGTTGGTGTTTTCTAGCTCCTAGTAACTCCAATGCTCAGTCTATAAGGATGATAAGTTACTCATGGATGGTTCTCAGATCCTGGTGCCTTCCATGCTCAGCCATTAGGGATGACAAGTAACTTGTGGGTTTTCCTCAGCTTTTAGTACATCCCATGCCAGTCTAGAAGGATAAGGTACTCATGGGTGATCCTCATCTCCTGGTACCTCTCATGCTCAACCAAAAAGGATGATGAGTTATTGGTGAGAGGTCCTCAGCTCCTAGTACATCCCATGCCAGCCCAGAAGGATAAGTTAATCATGGGTGATCCTCATCTCCTGGTACCTCTCATGTTCAGCCAACAAGGATCACGACTTACTGGTGAGAGGTCCTCAGCTCCTAGTCCCTTCCATGCTAAGCCTATGGGGATGACATATTACGGGTGTGTGTTCCTCAGCTCTTATTATCTTCCTTGCTCATCCTATAGGTATGATAAATTACACTTCGATGGTCCTCAGCTCCTGATACTTCCTATGCTTAGCATAGTTATTTATGGATGTTTTCCAGCACCCAGTAACTGCCATGCTCTGAATATAAGGGTGATAAGTTACTCATGGATGGTCCTCAGATCCTGGTGCCTCCCATGCTCAGCCAATAGGATTGACTAGTAACTTGTGAGTGGTTCCCAGCTTCCAATACCCCCCATGCCCAGCCCAGAAGGATGATAAGTTACTCGTGGGTGGTCCTCAGCTCTGGTACCTCTCATGCTCAGCCAATAGGGATGATGAGTTACTGCTGAGAGGTCCTCAGCTCCTAGTCCCTTCCATGCTTAGCCTATAGGGATGACAAGTTACTGGAGGGTGGTACTCAGCTCTTCTTATCCTCCTTGCTCAGCCTATAGTGCTGATAAATTACACTTCAATGGTCCTCATATCCTGGTGCCTCCCATGCTCAGCCAATAGGAATGCCAAGCTACTGGTTGTTGGTCTTCAGATTATGGTGCCTGCCATTCTCAGCCAATAGGAATGACAAGTTACTGGTTGTTGGTCTTCAGATTCTGGTGCCTGCCATTCTCAGCCAATAGGAATGACAAGTTACTGGTTGATGGTCCTCAGATTCTGGTGCCTGCCATTCTCAGCCAATAGGAATAACAAGGTACTGGTTGTTGGTCTTCAGATTCTGGTGCCTGCCATTCTCAGCCAATAGGAATGACAAGTTACTGGTTGATGGTCCTCAGATTCTGGTGCCTGCCATTCTCAGCCAATAGTAATGACAAGGTACTGGTTGTTGGTCTTCAGATTCTGGTGCCTGCCATTCTCAGCCAATAGGAATGACAAGGTACTGGTTGATGGTCTTCAGATTCTGGTGCCTGCCATTCTCAGCCAATAGGAATGACAAGTTACTGGTTGATGGTCCTCAGATTCTGGTGCCTGCCTTTCTCAGCCAATAGGAATGACAAGGTACTGGTTGTTGGTCTTCAGATTCTGGTGCCTGCCATTCTCAGCCAATAGGAATGACAAGGTACTGGTTGTTGGTCTTCAGATTCTGGTGCCTGCCATTCTCAGCCAATAGGAATGACAAGGTACTGGTTGTTGGTCTTCAGATTCTGGTGCCTGGTATTCTCAGCCAATAGGAATGCCAAGTTACTGGTTGTTGGTCCTCAGATTCTGGTGCCTGCCATTCTCAGCCAATAGGAATGACAAGTTACTGGTTGATGGTCCTCAGATTCTGGTGCCTGCCACTCTCAGCCAATCGGAATGACAAGCTACTTTTGGATGGCTCCCAACTCCTTGAACCTCCTATGCTCAGCCAATGTCGAAGGTTTTCTCTTCCTCT
This sequence comes from Anomaloglossus baeobatrachus, assembly GCF_048569485.1. Taxonomy (NCBI): domain Eukaryota; kingdom Metazoa; phylum Chordata; class Amphibia; order Anura; family Aromobatidae; genus Anomaloglossus; species Anomaloglossus baeobatrachus. The sequence continues at coordinate 21,136,853 of NC_134354.1, read as the reverse complement.
GGTATCCATTTCGGTCCTCCATCTTGTTACAATATTGTGCCCCCCCACCCCACATACGGTATTATTTCAGGCCCATTGGGGTCAATTTGGCTCCAAGAAGTTAGCTTTCAAACTTGTTTTATAGTTGGTTAATGGTGCATTGATAGTGGTGGTGGGATGGTCACAGGCCCTTCTGGCCTTTGTCCTTGGTGCCTCATAGATGGTGCAGCCTGGTCTCCTCCATGCTACCAGATATAACGTGGTGTCTATTTTGGAGTTTTTTTCTTTTTGTGGTTCAGCAGAAGTAGCGGAAGTGTGTGCATTTCCTCTCCTTGGTCTTTGCATTACACCTGCACCTTCTCACGCTGGTGGCACGTTGCCTCCGCTCACTGACAGCCCCCTATTTCTACTGTATGGTGGGACTCGCGTTAGTGGAGACCTCTGGCACATGGACGTCTGATCCAAAAAACTTCCTGATTGTGTAGTTTCACAAGTCTTACAAGGAAACATTTGGCCGCCTGAAGCAATGACCGCAAAGGGAATTACACAAGACTCCGCCACCGCAAGACCCATCACCCATCTGCAGAAGAACTGCTCTGATAACAATTGCAATGTTTTGTGCCAGTCTATGGTGACAACAAATCCTATAGAAAATTATATATAAAGTTGACAAATCAACCCATATATGGCCGTCTTAAAGGAGCAAAACCTAGTTACGAGCACTGAGCACCCGAGCATGGTAGTGCCCGCTCATCACTAGTTACCAGTACTGAGCACCTGAGCATGGTAGTGCCCGCTCATCACTAGTTACGAGTACTGAGCACCCAAGCATGGTAGTGCCCGCTCATCACTAGTTACGAGTACTGAGCACCCGAGCATGGTAGTGCCCGCTCATCACTAGTTACGAGTACTGAGCACCTGAGCATGGTAGTGCCCGCTCATCACTAGTTATGAGTACAGAGCACCCGAGCATGGTAGTGCCCGCTCATCACTAGTTACGAGTACTGATCACCCGAGCATGGTAGTGCCCACTCATCACTAGTTACCAGTACTGAGCACCCGAGCATGGTAGTGCCCGCTCATCACTAGTTACGAGTACAGAGCACCCGAGCATGGTAGTGCCCGCTCATCACTAGTTACCAGTACTGAGCACCTGAGCATGGTAGTGCCCGCTCATCACTAGTTACCAGTACTGAGCACCTGAGCATGGTAGTGCCCACTCATCACTAGTTACCAGTACTGAGCACCCGAGCATGGTAGTGCCCGCTCATCACTAGTTACCAGTACTGAGCACCTGAGCATGGTAGTGCCTGCTCATCACTAGTTACCAGTACAGAGCACCTGAGCATGGTAGTGCCCGCTCATCACTAGTTACCAGTACTGAGCACCCGAGCATGGTAGTGCCCGCTCATCACTAGTTACCAGTACTGAGCACCTGAGCATGGTAGTGCCCGCTCATCACTAGTTACCAGTACTGAGCACCCGAGCATGGTAGTGCCCACTCATCACTAGTTACCAGTACTGAGCACCCGAGCATGGTAGTGCCCGCTCATCACTAGTTACGAGTACTGAGCACCCGAGCATGGTAGTGCTCACTCATCACTAGTTACCAGTACTGAGCACCTGAGCATGGTAGTGCCCGCTCATCACTAGTTACCAGTACTGAACACCCGAGCATGGTAATGCCCGCTCATCACTAGTTACCAGTACTGAGCACCCGAGCATGGTAGTGCCCGCTCATCACTAGTTACCAGTACTGAGCACCCGAGCATGGTAGTGCCCGCTCATCACTAGTTACCAGTACTGAGCACCCGAGCATGGTAGTGCCCGCTCATCACTACTTACCAGTACTGAGCACCCGAGCATGGTAGTGCCCGCTCATCACTAGTTACCAGTACTGAGCACCTGAGCATGGTAGTGCTCGCTCATCACTAGTTACCAGTACTGAGCACCCGAGCATGGTAGTGCCCGCTCATCACTAGTTACCAGTACTGAGCACCCGAGCATGGTAGTGCCCGCTCATCACTAGTTACCAGTACTGAGCACCCGAGCATGGTAGTGCCCGCTCATCACTAGTTACCAGTACTGAGCACCCGAGCATGGTAGTGCCCGCTCATCACTAGTTACCAGTACTGAGCACCCGAGCATGGTAGTGCCCGCTCATCACTACTTACCAGTACTGAGCACCCGAGCATGGTAGTGCCCGCTCATCACTAGTTACCAGTACTGAGCACCTGAGCATGGTAGTGCTCGCTCATCACTAGTTACCAGTACTGAGCACCCGAGCATGGTAGTGCCCGCTCATCACTAGTTACCAGTACAGAGCACCCGAGCATGGTAGTGCCCGCTCATCGCTAGTTACCAGTACAGAGCACCTGAGCATGGTAGTGCCCGCTCATCACTAGTTACCAGTACTGAGCACCTGAGCATGGTAGTGCCCACTCATCACTGGTTACCAGTACTGAGCACCTGAGCATGGTAGTGCCCACTCATCACTGGTTACCAGTACTGAGCACCCGAGCATGGTAGTGCTCACTCATCACTAGTTACCAGTACTGAGCATCCGAGCATGGTAGTGCCCGCTCATCACTAGTTACCAGTACTGAGCACCCGAGCATGGTAGTGCCCGCTCATCACTAGTTACCAATACTGAGCACCCGAGCATGGTAGTGCCCGCTCATCACTAGTTACGAGTACTGAGCACCTGAGCATGGTAGTGCCCGCTCATCACTAGTTACGAGTACTGAGCACCTGAGCATGGTAGTGCCCGCTCATCACTAGTTACCAGTACTGAGCACACGAGCATGGTAGTGCCCGCTCATCTCTAGTTACCAGTACTGAGCACCCGAGCATGGTAGTGCCCGCTCATCACTAGTTACGAGTACAGAGCACCCGAGCATGGTAGTGCCCATTCATTACTAGTTACCAGTACTGAGCACCCGAGCATGGTAGTGCCCGCTCATCGCTAGTTACCAGTACAGAGCACCTGAGCATGGTAGTGCCCGCTCATCACTAGTTACCAGTACTGAGCACCCGAGCATGGTAGTGCCCATTCATCACTACGGCACACGACCAAATATCCTCCAGTGATAATCACCCAAACAGGAGCATAAATTACAGGGGAAGAAGCATCATGTGGAGGATACAGTCTTCATAGGGATGTGATACTATCTACAATCTGTGCTGCAAATACAACCATGGGCTTAGACTTTATTGTGAAAACATCAGGATTTCTTGTTGTTTCCTCATAGTCTAGTTCAAAACTATTCTTTGGTCTTTGATCCGCTGATGTGTGGGAAGCCATAATGCAAATTGGCGTGGGAAGCTATAACAAGAATTCAAGCAAAGTCTAGTAGATTCACAAAGAGGGAAACTGTAAGGCACCCGGCTGCAGCAGGAGCCTCCCCCCACACTGAGCCCTGTCTTTAGTATAGCCCCAATTTCTCAGGGCAAAAGGAAAGTGATTAGGAGAAAATTAACTCCTTATCTCCTGTATTATCTGCAAAATTGCAGCAGAATGCAAGCTTTACGTTACTTTAACCGGCGCCTTTTCCTCCTGGGTAGGATAAACCGGGTATCATCAGAAAGAGACAGGACAGAAATGGGGTCGTGTAATGAAGCCGGTTCCTAAACAGCTTATTCACACGCCGCCGGCTGCTGGGAGCCCGGGTCTCCGGCTGCTTCTAGACGATTAATGAGTGATCAGCCACGCCAGGGCTTAATGAGTAAACCCTTCAATCTCCAATCACTGACATTACAGACTTATACATGATAGGACGAGGCCAGAGCTGCTACAACACTGGAGACCAGTATGCTTAATCTGGATTTAGGAGTCCAGTGGGCGGTCCTTATATCAATCTGAAAAATAGGACCTCCCACTGGACTCCTAAGCTTAAAATCACATTCTGTGGAGTCCTTTTTCTACAAATACATATATTAATATGTTCACCTCCTCTTGCTCTTTGTCACCATTTTCCAAGACCCGTAACCTTTTTATTTTTCTGTCCATGAAGCCATGTGACGGCTTATTTTTAGTTTTTATTGATACCATTTTGGATCAGATATGACATTTTGATCGCTTATTACAACATTTTTTGTGGTATTGCAATGACCAAAAAAAACATAATTTTGGCATTTTTTATTTTTTTTTTGTTTACAGTGTTTACCGATCAGGGTTAATTATTTGTATATTTAAATAGATCGGAATATTCTGAACGCAGCGATACCAAATATGTGTATTTTTTAATTAGATTTATCTTTAATGGGGGTGATTTTAACTTTTATTTTTTTTAAGGGTTATTTTATTTTATTTTACCTTTTTTATTCCTTTGATTTTTAAAAAAATGTTTTTAGGAAGTAGATTTTAGATTTTTTTTTGTTTACAGTGTTTACCGATCGGGTTAATTATTTGTATATTTAAATAAATCGGAATATTCTGAACGTGGCGATACCAAATATGTGTATTTTTTTTAATCTTTATCTTTAATGGGGGTGATTTGAACTTTTATGTTTTTTTATGGGTTTTTTTATTTTATTTTACCTTTTTTATTGGTTTGATTTTTTAAAAAATTTTTTAGGAATTACATTTTGGAATTTCTTTTTGTTTACCATGTTTACCGATTGGGTATATTATTTTTATATTCAGATAGATCGCAATATTCTGAACCCGAAGATACCACATGTGTATTTTTGTATATTTTTTTATTATCTTTATTTTTCATGGGGGTGATTTGAACTTTTACGTTTTTTTAAGGGTTTTTTTTATTTTATTTTACCTTTTTTATTCCTTTGATTTTTTAAAAAAATTTTTAGGAATTAGATTTTAGAATTTTTTTTTTGTTTACAGTTTTTACCGATCTGGTTAATTATTTGTATATTTAAATTGATCGGAATATTCTGAACGCGGCGATACCAAATATGTGTATATTTTTATTATCTTTATCTTTAATGAGAGTGATTTGAACTTTTATGTTTTTTTATGGGTTTTTTTTATTTTATTTTACCTTTTTCATTGGTTTGAATTTTTTAAAAAATTCTTTAGGAATTAGATTTTGGAATTTCTTTTTCTTTACAGTGTTTACTGATTGGGTTAATTATTTTTATATTTTTATAGATCGGAACATTCTAAACCCGAAGATACCACATATGTGTATTTTATTATTATCTTTAATTTTAATGGGGGTGATTTGAACTTTTACGTTTTTTGTAAGTTTTTTTTATTTTATTTTACCATTTTTAGAGGTTTGATTTTTTTTCTTTTTTTTTTCTTAAGGAATTAGATATTTAAAACCAATCTTTGAGCCGCACTCACGCCATGGGCGTGACGATGGGCATTTGAAGTGGTGCACCCCCATGCCGACGCGTGTTATAGAGTTTGATAGCGGGATTTAACAGGTTAATAGTCGAGGGGAACTCTGTTCCAACCCTGATTGTTAGCGTCAGGTCCTGGCTGTATCACACAGCCATCACCTGCCAGGTACGGGGCGTGCTCACCTTGTGAATCCGCTCCATACACCCATTTCCGAGTTGCACCGTTCATGTTCGGCGCATGTCGTGAAACTGTTAAGAATAACGCCAACCCTAAAAGAATTTACTACTTATTCATTTTTAAGACCTCGATCCATTCTGTCATTACTTTTCTAAAAAGATTGTTATGGACCGCATTTATTACTAATATCACATGATCTTATTTAAAGGCTTTTTTGGGGAACAGTTCAAATGCTATATAAGTGAATAAATATTATTATTACTTGTATTATTATTATTTTTAATCTTATTTCCCCTGTAACTAGGGATTAGCCCCAGTTACAGGGAAGGGAAATTCAGCTGCCTGGCAGCATAACAGAGCTGACTGGGTGTCCTAAAACCTGGCAGCTTCTGCTCCCTCCGTATACTCTGGGATTACATAACTGCTAGGTCCTGAGGAGGAAGCACCATTAACGTTTCCTATTACTGTATACAAAGGGGATATTTTCAGTGACTAAGAAGGCAGAGACGATAATAAACCATTTCTGGCTTCTGTATGGGAAGTCTGGCTGTGCCTGACGCAATTGTGCAGCTGCTCTATAAAAACGTCACTGCAAAGTATAATGCGGACCGCCCGAAGTTGTTAATATTGATAACCTATCACTATCCTTAACCTGTAGTTAACATTTCCTATTACTGTATATAAAGGGGCTTTTTTCAGTGATTGAGAAGGCAGAAAGGATAATAAACCATCTCTGTCTTCTGCATGGAAAGTCCGTCTGTGTCTGATATGATTGTGAAGCTGCTCTATTAAAATGTCACTGCAAAGTAAAATGTGGACCGCCCAAAGTGGTTAATATTGATAACCTATCACTATCCTTAACCTATAGCTAACGTTTCGTATTACTGTATACAAAGGGGCTTTTTTTTTAGTGATTAGGAAAGCAGAGATGATAATAAATCATTTCTATCTTCGGTATGGGAACTCTGGCTGTGTATGACGTGATTGTGAAGCTGCTCTATTAAAATGTCACTGCAAAGTAAAATGTGGACCACCTCAAGTGGTTAATATTGATAACCTATCACAATACTTAACCTGTAGTTAACATTTCCTATTACTGTATATAAAGGGGCTTTTTTCAGTGATTGAGAAGGCAGAAAGGATAATAAACCATCTCTGTCTTCTGTATGGAAAGTCCGTCTGTGTCTGACATGATTGTGAAGCTGCTCTATTAAAATGTCACTGCAAAGTAGAATGCAGACTGCCCAAAGTGGTTAATATTGATAACCTATCACTATCCTTAACCTATAGTTAACGTTTCGAATTACTGTATACAAAGGGGCTTTTTTCAGTGATTAGAAAAGCAGAGATGATAATAAATCATCTTTATCTTCTGTATGGGAAGTCTGGCTGTGTATGACGTGATTGTGAAGCTGCTCTAATAAAATGTCACTGCAAAGTAAAATGTGGACTGCCCAAAGTGGTTATTATTGATAACCTATCACTATCCTTAACCTATAGTTAACATTTCCTATTAATGTATACAAAGGGGCTTTTTTCAGTGATTGAGAAGGCAGAGCCGACAATAAACCATTTCTGTCCTCTGTATGGGAAGTCTGGCTGTGTCTGGCATGTATATACTGTATTATATACAGGGGCTTTTTCAGGGATTAAGAAGGCAGAGATGATAATAAACCATCTCTGGCTGCTGTATGGGAAGTCCAACTGTGCTGACGCGATTGGGCAGCTGCTCTATGAAAACGTTACTGCCGACCACCCGAAGTGGTTAATATTGATAACCTACCACTATCCTTATCTATCATTGTTTCCTATTACTGTATACACAGGGTTTTTTTCAACTATTAAGAAGGCAGAGATTACAATAAACTATCTCTGTCTTCTGTATGGGAAGTCTGGCTGTGTCTGACGCGATTGTACAGCTATTCTATTAAAACGTCACTACAAAGTAGAATGTGGACCGCCCGAAGTGGTTAATATTGATAACCTATCACTATCCTTAACCTATAGTTAACGTTTCGAATTACTGTATACAAAGGGGCTTTTTTCAGTGATTAGGAAAGCTGAGATGATAATACACCATCTCTATCTTCTGTATGGGAAGTCTGGCTGTGTCTGACATGATTGTGCAGCTCTTCTATTAAAACGTCACTGCAGAGTAAAATGCGGATCACCTGAAGTGGTTAATATTTATAACCTATCACAATACTTAACCTATAGTTAACATTTCCTATTACTGTATACACAGGGACTTTTTTTCAGTGATTGAGAAAGCAGAAACGATAATAAACCATCTCTGGCTTCTGTATGGGAAATCCGGCTGTGTCTGAAGCGATTGTGAAGCTGCTCTATTAAAACGTCACTGCAGAGTAAGATGCGGACTGCCGGAGTGGTTAATATTGATAACTTATCACTATCCAAACTATAGTTAATGTTTCCTATTTCTGTATACACAGGGGTTTGTTCAGCGATTAAGAACGCAGAGATGACAATAAACTATCTCTCGCTTCTGTATGGGAAGTCTGGCTGTGTCTGACGCGATTGTACAGCTATTCTATTAAAACGTCACTACAAAGGAGAATGCGGACTGCCCGAAGTGGTTAATATTGATAAACTATCACTATTTTTAACCTACAGGAGCTTTTTTCACTGACTGAGAAGGCAGAGACAATAATAAACAATCTCTGTCTTCTGTATGGGAATCTGGCTGTGTCTGACGCGATTGTACAGCTATTCTATTAAAACGTCACTACAAAGGAGAATGCGGACCGCCCGAAGTGGTTAATATTGATAAACTATCACTATTTTTAACCTACAGGAGCTTTTTTCAGTGACTGAGAAGGCAGAGACAATAATAAACAATCTCTGTCTTCTGTATGGGAATCTGGCTGTGTCTGACGCGATTGTACAGCTATTCTATTAAAACGTCACTACAAAGGAGAATGCAGACCGCCCAAAGTGGTTACTATTGATAACTTATCACTACCTTAATCTATATATTTACCAAATTTACTGCAGCTGTCTCACAGAGGGCTTGTTATACCAGTCATGACCACTACACAATGTGCGGCGCTATGGCGTTACCAGTGTGATAAAGCGCCTCAATCAGCTGATCATTGGCAATGATAGCGGTCAAATCCTAACAGATCTGATGTTCATGAGCTATCCGAAGTGTGGGTCATCAGTATGAAAGTCCCGGAGAACCTTTTTAACGTTCTAAGACAAATTTCCACTCAAAATAGTTCAGTTCTTTTTGCAGTGGATCATATAGCACATACTACGGTATTATGTCCTCTGTTCTGTCCATAGGACTCCATGCTGGACCAACAATTTGGGCTCAGCTTCATACAATGGGTCCACCGAGGATTAAGGGCTGATGATGAACGGGTGCAGATGTGTCACCTAATGTAATGTAGAGGCTCCACGATTACAATGTCTGCCCGGAGACACAGTGTGCAGATAAGGCAAGGAGGATTGTGTAATGCCTCTTACGTAATGACTTCTGTCAGATCATCAAACGTCTGAGTGTTCCAGAACCAGAGATTACTCCCGTATCTTACGCAGCGCGATAAGTTTCACAGCACAGGGAGGAAAGCGAGTCTGGCACCAGGTCAGCCCCAGGGAGAAATGGGAGTGAGATAAGGCTCAGGCCCAAATACAAAGCTGTGCAATACTACCGGACCAAGAAATGGTCATTATAGTAGTTATATTTTTGTACATAGGGGGCAGTATTATAGTAGTTATATTCTTATACATAGGGGGCAGTATTATAGTACTTATATTCTTGTACATAGGGGCAGTATTATAGTAGTTATATTCTTGTACATAGGGGGCAGTATTATAGTAGTTATATTCTTGTACATAGGGGAGTATTATAGTAGTTATATTCTTATACATAGGGGGCAGTATTATAGTACTTATATTCTTGTACATAGGGGCAGTATTATAGTAGTTATATTCTTGTACATAGGGGGCAGTATTATAGTAGTTATATTCTTGTACATAGGGGAGTATTATAGTAGTTATATTCTTATACATAGGGGGCAGTATTATAGTACTTATATTCTTGTACATAGGGGCAGTATTATAGTAGTTATATTCTTGTATATAGGGTGCAGTATTATAGTAGTTATATTCTTGTACATAGGGGCAGTATTATAGTAGTTATATTCTTATACATAGGGGGCAGTATTATAGTACTTATATTCTTGTACATAGGGGCAGTATTATAGTAGTTATATTCTTGTACATAGGTGCAGTATTATAGTAGTTATATTCTTATACATAGGGGGCAGTATTATAGTAGTTATATTCTTATACATAGGGGGCAGTATTATAGTAGTTATATTCTTGTACATAGGTGCAGTATTATAGTAGTTATATTCTTGTACATAGGTGCAGTATTATAGTAGTTATATTCTTGTACATAGGGGGCAGTATTATAGTAGTTATATTCTTGTACATAGGGGCAATTTTTATTAGAAAAAACAAACATAAATACATGTATAAGAAACAAAAACTCCCATTAATACAGGTCACAAATCACTGAGGTTACACAGACACCGGCACTAAATAATCAGATCAAATACAGAAATAATTTAACGAGTCCACATCTGTGCGGGGAATGAAGCATCAATAAAACTCAGCAATCACCATACAATATATAGAAGGAGCAGAGTGATACTCCTCATCCCGAGTCAGGGACATTCTGTCCTCCATTGGTGTCCATGGCAGATTCCACCTGAGGGTCTACAGAGAGGGGCCTCCGCTTTGGCGGGGGATGTTCCTCTATGTCCCTGTCACATTCAAGTGTCCCCAATTCCCTCTCAAAATCATCATCATGGGACAAAGCCCCATACTTGTTGGACACGACCATCGCACCCACAGAGCTCTGGACCTTCTTACTAGCCCTGTCACATGCAGCCTCAGGTCTACGGGAGGACGCGTCCTTCTTCTTCCTTTTATTCTGACTAATGGTCCAGTCATCAGATACAGATGCTGAAGGGGGGGCCACCTGAGACTGCTGGACCTGAGGGACGACCTCCATGTTCCCCTCCTCACCCTCCTGCTCTGGTATTAGCTGAGCGGACTCCCGGGGGATATTGGAGTTGGGCAGTACCTCTCCTGATGGTAAAACCTCCTCCTGGGCCTCTGCCACCACCTCCTGAGCCCCCGCCACCACCTCCTGAGCCCCCGCCACCACCTCCTGAGCCTCCGCCACCACCTCCTGAGCCTCTGCCACCACCTCCTGAGCCTCTGCCCCTGCCATCACATCCTCATCAGGGAACTCTCTGCAGATGTTGTGCCAGGCGTCTGGACAGTCCCTGTGAGGATGGCCCATCTTACCACAGAGGTTGCACCTGACGTCCCGGCAGTCTGCAGCGACATGACCGATGTCCCCACACAGGCTGCACTTCACCACGGTACAGACATTGGCCAGATGACCAGTTTTACCACATTTGAAGCACTTTCGGGGCTGCCCGGGATAGTAACATCTCCCCTTCTCCCTCCCAATGAAGAAGGAGTTGGGCAGGTGGGCAGTGATGTTATTATATTGCCTCAGCTTCACCAGGACCTTCCACCCCATAGTCCAGATACCGTCCTCATCTCTGACCTTGGTGAGTCCAGAGACGAGGTCACAATGTCTCCGGAGCCACACCTCGATGTCCTGTGGGGAAACGGCCTCATTCCAGAAGGTGACATTCACAGTGACAGTATCTGGCCTGGAAATAGGGACCAACAAGAACTTATTCCAGCCCTCAGTGTCCCTGAACTTGGGGTAATCGGCCCAGAACCTGTCCAGGTCAGACATGAGCTTAAAACTGACCTCATAGCCCTGCCCGTCCTGCAGATTAGAGACCGCCAGGATTTCACGCGGCACAAACCCCATCTGGCGGCACAGCAGCTCCCTCACCACATACCTGCGCTGCGGCAGAACCTCCTTGGGACCTATGTACTTAAAACGCACAACATTAATACGCTTGAAAGTCTGGCCGGTATAATGGGCGCCGGAGGTGAAGGATGGTGCGCCGCGGCTCCAGGCATTCCTGGGGGGCACCTGCCGGGACACCCTGGGCTGACGGACAGGACGAGGGTCTGTAGCAGGGGGGGCTGGCACACCTTGCGGGTTAGATAGCAAAGGGGGAAAGTCACATATATCATGCACATCAACATGAGCAGCATCATCATCATCACAATGTGCAATGTCCATCACAGACTGTGAATCCCCTCCAGCCCCCGACCCCACAGGCACAACAACACCATCCCCAGGCTGTGCACCGGCCTCAGCAGCACAGACAGTCACACATGGAAGGTCCTGCTCCTGTGCGGGGCACTCTGGGACTTGTAGTGCCTCCACTGTCTGAGGTGTAAGCTCCTGTAGCTGCAGTTGTGTCCCATCCAGAAAACAGAATCTGGCCGCCTGTATCACCGGTCGCGTCTGCTGCTGGGGGGTCTCGTCCCGAGCGGCCTCTGACTGCACATCAGGGGTCTCCACAGCACAGTCCTGCCTATGGGAGGCCAAACATTCCTGGGTCATATAGGTCTCCTTCAGGGGCCCCATACTCTCCAGCACAGTGTCCATGTCCTGCACCACACTCGCCAGCTCCAAACCCTTCTTGTTCAGTCTCTGGTCACACACAGAGGTCAGGTCAGGATTAGTGGCCTTCAGATTATAGATAAAGTCTATCTCCGCCTGCAGCATGCCTTTCATCGACTGTAACTCACCCAGTCTTCTGACTAGTCCAGGCATCTCATCCGCCAGCTGCGGCTCGGGTACACACACTGTATCCACAGCTTCAGGCTTGACCACAGGTGCAGAGACCTTGAACACAGGCTTGTCAGAGGCCTCCACCACAGATGATTTCATGGTGGCCTTGCTGGACCCAGGCACTGGGACTTGCTTACCGCTGGCACCGGACTGCGACCTGGTGCGGCCTGAGCTCGCCATGCCGGACACCACATGCTGCTGCCGGAGATTTTCTTGCAGGGTCTGTCTCTCCAAAGATGTCCTCTGTCTGCGGGCCGGAGAGCTGAGCTGCACACCTGATGGTGATGGAAGCTGAGCTGCGGCTGGAGCTGTGCACTGACCGGGGCTTCTCTGCAGGAATCACAAGACTTAACACTTTGCTGCATTTCTTTAGGGACATATTCCGGCTTCTTTGCTGCACTTGGAGTTGGTTTTCCTCCCAAAACATTACACACCGATTCCTTAGATTCTCCTTTCTTGCTGGAGCTTTGTGCTACAGTCACAGGTCTCACAGCGACTCGGGGGGTGGTATTCCCAATGGAAGAGGCCTGGGAGCCATGTCCCAGTGTAGGCCGGGAAGCCTGGGCCTTGCCTGGGGAGCTTCCCCGCCCAGGGGGGCCCCGCCCTGGGCTTGCTCCAGACATCAGGAGAACTGCTCACACACAACCTCACAGCTTGGGGGCAGTATTATAGTAGTTATATTCTTGTACATAGGGGCAGTATTATAGTAGTTATATTCTTGTACATAGGGGGCAGTATTATAGTAGTTATATTCTTGTACATAGGGGCAGTATTATAATAGTTATGTTCTTGTACCTAGGGGGCAGTATTATAGTAGTTATATTCTTGTACATAGGGGCAGTATTATAGTAGTTATATTCTTGTACATAGGGGCAGTATTATAGTAGTTATATTCTTGTGCATAGGAGCAGTATTATACCGTAGTAGTTATATTCTTGTACATAGGAGGCAGTATTATAGTAGTTATATTCTTGTACATAGGGGCAGTATTATAGTAGTTATATTCTTGTACATAGGGGCAGTATTATAGTAGTTATATTCTTGTACATAGGAGCAGTATTATAGTAGTTATATTCTTGTACATAGGGGGCAGTATTATTGTAGTTATATTCTTGTGCATAGGAGCAGTATTATACCGTAGTAGTTATATTCTTGTACATAGAGGCAGTATTATAGTAGATATATTCTTGTACATAGGAGCAGTATTATAGTAGTTATATTCTTGTACATAAGAGCAGTATTATAGTAGTTATATTCTTGTACATAGGAGCAGTATTATAGTAGTTATATTCTTGTACATAGGGGGCAGTATTATAGTAGTTATATTCTTGTACATAGGGGCAGTATTATAGTAGTTATATTCTTGTACATAGGAGCAGTATTATAGTAGTTATATTCTTGTACATAAGAGCAGTATTATAGTAGTTATATTCTTGTACATAGGAGCAGTATTATAGTAGTTATATTCTTGTACATAGGGGGCAGTATTATAGTAGTTATATTCTTGTACATAGGGGCAGTATTATAGTAGTTATATTCTTGTGCATAGGGGGCAGTATTATAGTAGTTATATTGTTGTACATAGGGGGCAGTATTATAGTAGTTATATTCTTGTACATAGGAGCAGTATTATAGTAGTTATATTCTTGTACATAGGAGCAGTATTATAGTAGTTATATTCTTGTACATAGGGGGCAGTATTATAGTAGTTATATTCTTGTACATAGGAGCAGTATTATAGTAGTTATAGTCTTGTACATAGGAGCAGTATTATAGTAGTTATATTCTTGTACATAGGGGCAGTATTATAGTAGTTATATTCTTGTACATAGGGGCAGTATTATAGTAGTTATATTCTTGTACATAGGAACAGTATTATAGCAGTTATATTCTTGTACATAGGGGGCAGTATTATAGTAGTTATATTCTTGTACATTGGGGTAGTATTATAGCAATTATATTCTTGTACATAGGAGCAGTATTATAGCAGTTATATTCTTGTACATAGGGGCAGTATTATAGTAGTTATATAATTGTACATAGGGACAGTATTATAGTAGTTATATTCTTGTACATAGGAGCAGTATTATAGTAGTTATATTATTGTACATAGGGGTAGTATTATGGTAGTTATATTCTTGTACATAGGAGCAGTATTATAGTAGTTATATTCTTCTACATAAGGGCAGTATTATAGTAGTTATATTCTTGTACATAGGGGCAGTATTATAGTAGTTATATTCTTGTACATAGGGGCAGTATTATAGTAGTTATATTCTTGTACATAGGAGCAGTATTATAGTAGTTATAGTCTTGTACATAAGGGCAGTATTATAGTAGTTATATTCTTGTATATAGATGCAGTATTATAGTAGTTATATTCTTGTACATAGGGGGCAGTATTATAGTAGTTATATTCTTGTACATAGGGGCAGTATTATAGTAGTTATATTCTTGTACATAGGGGCAGTATTATAGTAGTTATATTCTTGTATATAGATGCAGTATTATAGTAGTTATATTCTTGTACATAGGGGGCAGTATTATAGTAGTTATATTCTTGTACATAGGGGCAGTATTATAGTAGTTATATTCTTGTACATAGGAGCAGTATTATAGTAGTTATATTCTTGTACATAGGGGGCAGTATTATAGTAGTTATATTCTTGTACATAGGGGCAGTATTATAGTAGTTATATTCTTGTGCATAGGGGGCAGTATTATAGTAGTTATATTCTTGTACATAGGGGGCAGTATTATAGTAGTTATATTCTTGTACATAGGGGGCAGTATTATAGTAGTTATATTCTTGTACATAGGAGCAGTATTATAGTAGTTATATTCTTGTACATAGGGGGCAGTATTATAGTAGTTATATTCTTGTACATAGGGGCAGTATTATAGTAGTTATATTCTTGTACATAGGAGCAGTATTATAGTAGTTATATTCTTGTACATAAGAGCAGTATTATAGTAGTTATATTCTTGTACATAGGAGCAGTATTATAGTAGTTATATTCTTGTACATAGGGGGCAGTATTATAGTAGTTATATTCTTGTACATAGGGGCAGTATTATAGTAGTTATATTCTTGTGCATAGGGGGCAGTATTATAGTAGTTATATTCTTGTGCATAGGGGGCAGTATTATAGTAGTTATATTCTTGTACATAGGGGGCAGTATTATAGTAGTTATATTCTTGTACATAGGAGCAGTATTATAGTAGTTATATTCTTGTACATAGGAGCAGTATTATAGTAGTTATATTCTTGTACATAGGGGGCAGTATTATAGTAGTTATATTCTTGTACATAGGAGCAGTATTATAGTAGTTATAGTTTTGTACATAGGAGCAGTATTATAGTAGTTATATTCTTGTACATAGGGGCAGTATTATAGTAGTTATATTCTTGTACATAGGGGCAGTATTATAGTAGTTATATTCTTGTACATAGGAACAGTATTATAGCAGTTATATTCTTGTACATAGGGGGCAGTATTATAGTAGTTATATTCTTGTACATTGGGGTAGTATTATAGCAATTATATTCTTGTACATAGGAGCAGTATTATAGCAGTTATATTCTTGTACATAGGGGCAGTATTATAGTAGTTATATAATTGTACATAGGGACAGTATTATAGTAGTTATATTCTTGTACATAGGAGCAGTATTATAGTAGTTATATTATTGTACATAGGGGTAGTATTATGGTAGTTATATTCTTGTACATAGGAGCAGTATTATAGTAGTTATATTCTTCTACATAAGGGCAGTATTATAGTAGTTATATTCTTGTACATAGGGGCAGTATTATAGTAGTTATATTCTTGTACATAGGGGCAGTATTATAGTAGTTATATTCTTGTACATAGGAGCAGTATTATAGTAGTTATAGTCTTGTACATAAGGGCAGTATTATAGTAGTTATATTCTTGTATATAGATGCAGTATTATAGTAGTTATATTCTTGTACATAGGGGGCAGTATTATAGTAGTTATATTCTTGTACATAGGGGCAGTATTATAGTAGTTATATTCTTGTACATAGGGGCAGTATTATAGTAGTTATATTCTTGTATATAGATGCAGTATTATAGTAGTTATATTCTTGTACATAGGGGCAGTATTATAGTAGTTATATTCTTGTACATAGGGGGCAGTATTATAGTAGTTATATTCTTGTACATAGGGGCAGTATTATAGTAGTTATATTCTTGTACATAGGAGCAGTATTATAGTAGTTATATTCTTGTACATAGGGGGCAGTATTATAGTAGTTATATTCTTGTACATAGGGGCAGTATTATAGTAGTTATATTCTTGTGCATAGGGGGCAGTATTATAGTAGTTATATTCTTGTACATAGGGGGCAGTATTATAGTAGTTATATTCTTGTACATAGGAGCAGTATTATAGTAGTTATATTCTTGTACATAGGAGCAGTATTATAGTAGTTATATTCTTGTACATAGGGGGCAGTATTATAGTAGTTATATTCTTGTACATAGGAGCAGTATTATAGTAGTTATAGTCTTGTACATAGGAGCAGTATTATAGTAGTTATATTCTTGTACATAGGGGCAGTATTATAGTAGTTATATTCTTGTACATAGGGGCAGTATTATAGTAGTTATATTCTTGTACATAGGAGCAGTATTATAGTAGTTATATTCTTCTACATAAGGGCAGTATTATAGTAGTTATATTCTTGTACATAGGGGCAGTATTATAGTAGTTATATTCTTGTACATAGGAGCAGTATTATAGTAGTTATATTATTGTACATAGGGACAGTATTATAGTAGTTATATTCTTGTACATAGGGGCAGTATTATAGTAGTTATATTCTTGTACATAGGGACAGTATTATAGTAGTTATATTCTTGTACATAGGAGCAGTATTATAGTAGTTATATTCTTGTACATAGGAACAGTATTATAGCAGTTATATTCTTGTACATAGGGGTAGTATTATGGTAGTTATATTCTTGTACATAGGAGCAGTACTATAGTAGTTATATTCTTCTACATAAGGGCAGTATTATAGTAGTTATATTCTTGTACATAGGGGCAGTATTATAGTAGTTATATTCTTGTACATAGGGGCAGTATTATAGTAGTTATATTCTTGTACATAGGGGCAGTATTATAGTAGTTATATTCTTGTACATAGGAACAGTATTATAGCAGTTATATTCTTGTACATAGGGGGCAGTATTATAGTAGTTATATTCTTGTACATAGGGGTAGTATTATGGTAGTTATATTCTTGTACATAGGGGGCAGTATTATAGTAGTTATATTCTTGTACATAGGAGCAGTATTATAGTAGTTATATTCTTGTACATAGGGGCAGTATTATAGTAGTTATATTCTTGTACATAGGGGGCAGTATTATAGTAGTTATATTCTTGTACATTGGAGCAGTATTATCGTAGCTATATTCTTGTACATAGGGGGCAGTATTATAGTAGTTATATTCTTGTACATAGGGGGCAGTATTATAGTAGTTATATTCTTGTACATAGGGGCAGTATTATAGTAGTTATAGTCTTGTACATAGGGGCAGTATTATAGTAGTTATATTCTTGTACATAGAGGCAGTATTATAGTAGTTATATTCTTGTATAGAGGGGAAGTATTATAGTAGTTATATTCTTGTACATAGGGGGCAGTATTATAGTAGTTATTGTCATGATTCGCCTCCCTATCCACATGGCTAGGCGACGGAGCCTTCTCTCGGGCCTCACTTCCGGCCCCTGGATGCCTTAAAAGCTGACACGTCCAGTGAACCAGAGCCGGCTATAAGCTTAGCTCTGCTTTGCCTGTGATTGCTGGTCTTGTGAGTGATATCCTGATCTGTCTGTTCCTGTGCCCCCGTGCCCTTGTCTGTGTTCTGGCCCCTGGTCGTCCCTCCTGTCCTGTGTCCCCCCCTCATATTTCCCCACTCGGTTGCTTCCTCCGGTACTAACCTTGGCCTGACTTTGACTTCGCTTCTGCTTGCTCCTCCGGTCCTGCTTCTGCCCGAACGGTGTTTGACCCAGCCTATCTGACTATTCCTCACATACCCTGCAGTTCTGCCTCTCAGCTGTGCTGATTAGGCAGTGCATGAGAACGCTGTGCATTTCCTTCCTGGTTCTCATTGCTCTGTGTAGTGTCGCCTGCTGCAGAGCTCTGGCTCTCCCTGGTGGCAGCATTACAGTTATATTCTTGCTCATAGGAGCAGTGTTATAGTAGTTATATTCTTGTACATAGGGGGCAGTATTATAGTAGTTATATTCTTGTACATAGGGGCAGTATTATAGTAGTTATATTCTTGTACATAGGGACAGTATTATAGTAGTTATATTCTTGTATAAATGGGCAGTATTATAGTAGATATATTCTTGTACATAGGGGGCAGTATTATAGTAGTTATATTCTTGTACATAGGGGCAGTATTATAGTAGTTATATTCTTGTACATAGGGGCAGTATTATAGTAGTTATATTCTTGTACATAGGGGCAGTATTATAGTAGTTATATTCTTGTACATAGGGGCAGTATTATAGTAGTTATATTCTTGCTCATAGGAGCAGTGTTATAGTAGTTATATTCTTGTACATAGGGGGCAGTATTATAGTAGTTATATTCTTGTACATAGGGGCAGTATTATAGTAGTTATATTCTTGTACATAGGGACAGTATTATAGTAGTTATATTCTTGTATAAATGGGCAGTATTATAGTAGATATATTCTTGTACATAGGGGGCAGTATTATAGTAGTTATATTCTTGTACATAGGGGCAGTATTATAGTAGTTATATTCTTGTACATAGGGGCAGTATTATAGTAGTTATATTCTTGTACATAGGGGCAGTATTATAGTAGTTATATTCTTGTACATAGGGGCAGTATTATAGTAGTTATATTCTTGTACATAGGGGGCAGTATTATAGTAGTTATACTCTTGTACATAGGGGCAGTATTATAGTAGTTATATTCTTGTACATAGGAGGCAGTATTATAGTAGTTATATTCTTGTACATAGAGGCAGTATTATAGTAGTTATATTCTTGTACATAGAGGCAGTATTATAGTAGTTATATTCTTGTACATAGAGGCAGTATTATAGTAGTTATATTCTTGTACATAGGGACAGTAGTATAGTAGGTATATTCTTGTACATAGTGGCGGCATTATATAACTGTAATATATCATTGATGTGACGTGTGTCTGTGTAATCTCCCGGCTCCTTCACGTGATAATGTTTTATGTCTGAGATCGCGTTGCGCTGTATATTTTGGTGCAGCGGCCTAGCTTGGTCATGTTCACAAATATCAGGCACTTGGAGAGTTTCCATGAGAAGCTGCGGTGACTTCCATTACATACAGTAGCAGGAGATAAGTCTCGCAACGTCTGTTTCTTCTTGTTGGGATCAAGTAGGAAAATATTTCCCAATAGCGAGAATAAGAAATATTTGATGATGCCTCTTAACACTCCAGCGCGAATCAGGAGGATGATGAGGACAAGGGGGAGTAAAGAAGGGCGCACGGTCATGTTATTGGCACATTGGGTAGCGGTCGGTCAATATGGCGCATCTCGCAGGATGCTATGTACACCCCAGTGTGGCCTCCTTTAGTCTTACTGCTGTGACAATGATTTGTGTCGGGTTTCAGCTTCTGTATTTCAGTTCATTGACAGCAAGCAGAGATCTTGAAAAGTTAGAAGAAAAAAATATGGGAATTGCAATTGTTAATGTTCATTCTCTTTTTATTTTCCAGGGGAAATCGGTCGAAAGCAGCGGCACCGAAGAGGCAGCGCCGCCGCCGTCTGTGGCTAAGCTCGCCGGATTATTTGGTGATACCTTCAACAGTCCAAGGAAAGAGGTGATTCCAGGGCCGGGGCGAGATAAGGCGGCCATAGACTTCTGTAGATAGAACTTGTTGTTGTTGGGATCTTCCGAAAGTCGCATTATAGTCACTGATGGGACGACGTTTTTTTTGGGCAGTAGTGTAATAGGGGTTGACAGTAGCCTGTTGTGAATGTCTTCTGTGTGGGTGCTGTTCTGGAGCTCCCTCTGGTGGCCAGGAATGGTAGTGGAGCTGAATCTGAGCCTGTGACTCAGACAGGTGTCGGCGTTAATTGGGAAGTGGGGAATTCCTATTGCAGACAAGTGTGGTCTATATAGGAGAGCACTTTCAGCCCTGCCGGCCCCAGTTATAATTGTATATTCCTCTGTCTCTGTTCCTGGCGTGGAAAAAGTGCTCTCCTATATAGACCAGACTTGTCTGCAATAGGACTTTCCCAATTCCCAATTAACATCGACACCTGTCTGAGTCACAGGCGCAGATTCAGCTCCACTACCATTCCTGGCCACCAGAGGGAGCTCCAGAACAGCACCCACACAGACGACATTCACAACAGTAGCTCGCCAGCTGCTGGGTGGGCCTCTTGAAGAAGTGGGGCTCGGAGCATTGCACGTCCTCCTGGACCATTTGACAATGGGGGCAGATGCAGAAGCTTGACACTTTTGCACCCCCAAATTATTTGGTGCCGAGAACAACCAGCCCTGAGGCCTTTCTCTTCTATACTCTGCTAGACGACATGTGGATGATTGTCAGTGTTGGCCATGTAGGCGCTGTGCAGGGCCGGCTCCAGGTTTTTGTGGGCCCTGGGCAAAATAGCCTCAGTGGGCCCCATCCACACATAGACATACACAGATACATACACATACAGGCATACGTACACATACTTATTTAAAGAGAAATTCAGAAAAACACATATAAATAGACATAAATCTATACACAGTCATATACACTGGCATACATAGTTACACATCGTACATGCACACACAGACACCTCCCCCGCTTGTCTCCATCCAGCTCCTCCTGGGCATGTGTCTGTGCCACGCTGATTGGTGGCCATCACTAACAGACATGGCCACACATACAGCACACTGACACTGCTGTATATACATTACAAGAGAGGCTGGGGACATACAAAACTACTGGGGGCATAAATATTAGTGAGGAAAGGGGTATACAGCAATGGGGGGAATACAGCTCCAGAGGGGGGCAGTGGTTCTGGGGTGGGGGGACAAACAGCTCTGAGGTGGGGGGGTGACATACAGCTCTGGGGAGTACAGCACTGGGGTAGGGGGGACATACAGCTCTGGGAAGTACAGCACTGGGGTGGGGGGACATACAGCTCTGGGGGTATAGTAGTATGCAGCCCACATATTTCTCCATATAGTGTTATGAAGCTCCCATAGTCCTCCATATAGTATTATGTAGCCCCCATGTAGTATTTTGCAGCCCCCATATGGCACTATGCAGCCCCCATATGGCACTATGCAGCCCCTATATGGCACTATGCAGCCCCCGTATGGCACTCTGCAACCCCTATATAGCATTATGCAACCCCCATATAACATTAAGCGTCCCCCATATAGCACAATGTAGACCAATATAGCATTAGGCATCTTCATGTAGTATACAGCCCTCATATAGCCCAATGCAGACCCAGCTAGCATTAGGCATCTTCATGTAGTATACAGCCCTCATATAGCACAGTGCAGACCCAGATAGCATTAGGCATCCTCATGTAGTATACAGCCCGCATATAGCACAATGCAGAGCCAGATAGCATTAGGCACCTTCATGTAGTATACAGCACCCATATAGCACAGTGCAGACCCAGATAGCATTAGGCACCTTCATATGGTATACAGCCTCTATATAGCACAGTGCAGACCCAGATAGCATTAGGCACCTTCATGTAGTATATAGCACCCATATAGCACAGTGCAGACCCAGATAGCATTAGGCACCTTCATATGGTATACAGCCTCTATATAGCACAGTGCAGACCCAGATAGCATTAGGCACCTTCATGTAGTATATAGCACCCATATAGCACAGTGCAGAGCCAGATAGCATTAGGCACCTTCATGTAGTATATAGCACCCATATAGCACAGTGCAGACCCAGATAGCATTAGGCACCTTCATGTAGTATACAGCCCGCATATAGCACAGTGCAGACCCAGATAGCATTAGGAACCTTTATGTAGTATACAGCCCACATATATCACTTCTCGGTCCCCCGCTGCTTCGGTCTCCTCAGCGTGTCCACTGCTGTCGCTCTGACCTCACTGCAGGCGCGCAGTGTTGACATCTTCGCACTCCGCTGCTGAGCTGTCACAGCGCTGACAAACACAGCGGTAGAATAAGAGAGGCAGTCCGCCGCTCTATCTCATCATTGCTCTCAATTGTATCGGCAACTGCAATGCCGATACAATTGAAAGCGCGATCCTCAGCGGGGGGAGGCCGGTGACAGCGCGAGCATCGGGCCCCCCTGACTATCGGTGACTTGGCCTGCCGTACTCCTGCCACTGCGAGTGCGCCCCCCCCCCGGCAGCCAGGGCCCCGGCATTTGACCGGGTGTTTCTGGGTTCTGACGCCAACGCTGTGTTTTTTCAGAAGGTTTCATGTCCATGGATTTGTGACTGTTCCGCCAAGTGAATACCGCCTCACCAGCCACTGATGCGACCGCTATAACACGTCTGACTCAATGTTAGAGTGAGAACTTTATAGAGTGTACTTAATTTCTATCCATCTCAGTGGAAAGTTGAGTCAGCATCAGATAATTATTGTTAGGGAGTCCAGTGTCTGTTCCCACCGGTCACCCTGATGTGGTCACTAACGTTGTGTCTTTTCTAAGGGTCCACCGCCCAAGCCGACTAGAAGGAAACCGCCATGTTCTCTGCCGCTACCGAAGCCGGAGATTACTAATAATGGAAATGAGGTAAGACCCCGAGCGTCATTATCCTGTACCCCAGTGTTTTTATCCTGTACCCCCAGTGTCAGTGTCATTATCCTGTACCCCCAGTGTCAGTGTCATTATCCTGTACCCCCAGTGTCATTATCCTGTACCCCCAGTGTCAGAGTCATTATCCTGTACCCCCAGTATCAGTGTCATTATCCTGTACCCCCAGTGTCATTATCCTGTACCCCAGTGTCAGTGTCATTATCCTGTACCCCCAGTGTCAGTGTCATTATCCTGTACCCCCAGTGTCAGTGTCATTATCCTGTACCCCCAGTGTCAGTGTCATTATCTTGTACCCCCAGTGTCATTATCCTGTACCCCAGTGTCAGTGTCATTATCCTGTACCCCCAGTGTCATTATCCTGTACCCCCAGTGTCAGTGTCATTATCCTGTACTCCGAGTGTCAGTGTCATTATCCTGTACCCCCAGTGTCATTATCCTGTACCCCAGTGTCAGTGTCATTATCCTGTACCCCCAGTGTCATTATCCTGTACCCCCAGTGTCAGTGTCATTATCCTGTACCCCCAGTGTCAGAGTCATTATCCTATACCCCCAGTGTCAGTGTCATTATCCTGTACCACCAGTGTCAGTGTCATTATCCTGTACCCCCAGTGTCAGTGTCATTATCCTGTACCCCCAGTGTCAGTGTCATTATCCTGTACCCGCAGTGTCAGTGTCATTATCCTGTACCCAGAGTGTCAGTGTCATTATCCTGTACCCCCAGTGTCAGTGTCATTATCCTGTACCCCCAGTGTCAGTGTCATTATCCTGTACCCGCAGTGTCAGTGTCATTATCCTGTACCCAGAGTGTCAGTGTCATTATCCTGTACCCCCAGTGTCAGCGTCATTATCCTGTACCCAGAGTGTCAGTGTCATTATCCTGTACCCCCAGTGTCAGTGTCATTATCCTGTACTCCGAGTGTCAGTGTCATTATCCTGTACCCAGAGTGTCAGTGTCATTATCCTGTACCTCCAGTGTCAGTGTCATTATCCTGTACCCCCAGTGTCAGTGTCATTATCCTGTACCCCCAGTGTCAGTGTCATTATCCTGTACCCAGAGTGTCAGTGTCATTATCCTGTACCCGCAGTGTCAGTGTCATTATCCTGTACCCAGAGTGTCAGTGTCATTATCCTGTACCCAGAGTGTCAGTGTCATTATCCTGTACCCCCAGTGTCAGTGTCATTATCCTGTACTCCGAGTGTCAGTGTCATTATCCTGTACCCCCAGTGTCAGTGTCATTATCCTGTACCACCAGTGTCAGTGTCATTATCCTGTACCCCCAGTGTCAGTGTCATTATCCTGTACCCCCAGTGTCAGTGTCATTATCCTGTACCCGCAGTGTCAGTGTCATTATCCTGTACCCAGAGTGTCAGTGTCATTATCCTGTACCCCCAGTGTCAGTGTCATTATCCTGTACCCAGAGTGTCAGTGTCATTATCCTGTACCCGCAGTGTCAGTGTCATTATCCTGTACCCAGAGTGTCAGTGTCATTATCCTGTACCCCCAGTGTCAGTGTCATTATCCTGTACCACCAGTGTCAGTGTCATTATCCTGTACCCCCAGTGTCATTATCCTGTACCCCCAGTGTCAGTGTCATTATCCTGTACCCCCAGTGTCAGTGTCATTATCCTGTACCCCCAGTGTCAGTGTCATTATCCTGTACCCCCAGTGTCAGTGTCATTATCCTGTACCCCCAGTGTCAGTGTCATTATCCTGTACCCCCAGTGTCAGTGTCATTATCCTGTACCCAGAGTGTCAGTGTCATTATCCTGTACCCCCAGTGTCATTATCCTGTACCCCGAATATCAGTGTCATTATCCTGTACCCCCAGTGTCAGTGTCATTATCCTGTACCCCCAGTGTCAGTGTCATTATCCTGTACCCCAGAGTCATTATCCTGTACCCCCAGTGTCAGTGTCATTATCCTGTACCCCCAGTGTCTGTCATTATCCTGTACCCCAGTGTCAGTGTCATTATCCTGTACCCCCAGTGTCAGTGTCATTATCCTGTACCCCCAGTGTCTGTCATTATCCTGTACCCCAGTATCAGTGTCATTATCCTGTACCCCCAGTGTCAGTGTCATTATCCTGTACCCCAGTGTCAGTGTCATTATCCTGTACCCCGAGTGTCATTATCCTGAACCCCAGTGTCAGTGTCATTATCCTGTACCCCAGTGTCATTATCCTGTACCCCCAGTGTCAGTGTCATTATCCTGTACCCCCAGTGTCAGTGTCATTATCCTGTACCCCCAGTGTCAGTGTCATTATCCTGTACCCCCAGTGTCAGTGTCATTATCCTGTACCCCCAGTGTCAGTGTCATTATCCTGTACCCCCAGTGTCAGTGTCATTATCCTGTACCCCCAGTGTCAGTGTCATTATCCTGTTCCCCAGTGTCAGTGTCATTATCCTGTACCCCCAGTGTCAGTGTCATTATCCTGTACCCCCAGTGTCAGTGTCATTATCCTGTACCCCCAGTGTCAGTGTCATTATCCTGTACCCCCAGTGTCAGTGTCATTATCCTGTACCCCCAGTGTCAGTGTCATTATCCTGTTCCTCCAGTGTCAGTGTCATTATCCTGTACCCCCAGTGTCAGTGTCATTATCCTGTACCCCCAGTGTCAGTGTCATTATCCTGTACCCCCAGTGTCAGTGTCAGTATCCTGTACCCCCAGTGTCAGAGTCATTATCCTGTACCCCCAATATCAGTGTCATTATCCTATACCCCCAGTGTCAGTGTCATTATCCTGTACCCCCAGTGTCAGTGTCATTATCCTGTTCCCCAGTGTCAGTGTCATTATCCTGTACCCCCAGTGTCAGTGTCATTATCCTGTACCCCCAGTGTCAGTGTCATTATCCTGTACCCCCAGTGTCAGTGTCATTATCCTGTACCCCCAGTGTCAGTGTCATTATCCTGTACCCCCAGTGTCAGTGTCATTATCCTGTTCCTCCAGTGTCAGTGTCATTATCCTGTACCCCCAGTGTCAGTGTCATTATCCTGTACCCCCAGTGTCAGTGTCATTATCCTGTACCCCCAGTGTCAGTGTCATTATCCTGTACCCCCAGTGTCAGTGTCATTATCCTGTTCCTCCAGTGTCAGTGTCATTATCCTGCACCCCCAGTGTCAGTGTCATTATCCTGTATTCCAAGTGTCAGTGTCATTATCCTGTACCCCCAGTGTCAGTGTCATTATCCTGTACCCCCAGTGTCAGTGTCATTATCCTGTACCCCCAGTGTCAGTGTCATTATCCTGTACCCCCAGTGTCATTATCCTGTACCCCCAGTGTCAGTGTCATTATCCTGTACCCCCAGTGTCAGTGTCATTATCCTGTACCCCCAGTGTCATTATCCTGTACCCCCAGTGTCAGTGTCATTATCCTGTACCCCCAGTGTCATTATCCTGTACCACCAGTGTCAGTGTCATTATCCTGTACCCCAGTGTCATTATCCTGTACCCCAGTGTCATTATCCTGTACCCCCAGTGTCATTATCCTGTACCCCCAGTGTCAGTGTCATTATCCTGTACCCCCAGTGTCAGTGTCATTATCCTGTACCCCCAGTGTCATTATCCTGTACCCCCAGTGTCATTATCCTGTACCCCCAGTGTCAGTGTCATTATCCTGTACCCCCAGTGTCATTATCCTGTACCCCCAGTGTCAGTGTCATTATCCTGTACCCCCAGTGTCAGTGTCATTATCCTGTACCCCAGTGTCATTATCCTGTACCCCCAGTGTCAGTGTCATTATCCTGTACCCCAGTGTCATTATCCTGTACCCCCAGTGTCAGTGTCATTATCATGTACCCCGAGTTTTTTTTTTTCTTCTTTTGATTGTTTGTAGAAACTGTCCCCCCCACAGTCACAACTGCCTAAGGTCAAAGTGAAGAGCTCTCCTCTTATAGAGAAGCTTCAGGTAAGTTAAATATACAGTATATAGCAGATAAGTTACATATATCATGCTGGTATAACCTGGGCATATTCTGTATATACAGTTGAAACCAGACGTTTCCCCTCAATGTCATTAGTATTTGGTGGCATTGCCCTTACACTGTGTGACTTGGGTGAAACGTTTTGGATCCTTCCAGAAGCTTCTCACAATAGTTGGTGGAATTTGGGCAGGTTCCTCCTGACAGAACTGGTGTAACTGAGCCATGTTTGGAGGTCGCCGCTCGCTCTGGCCTTTTCAGCTTTGCCCATACATTTTCAATAGGATTGAGATCAGGGCTTTGTGATGGCCACTCCGAAACATTGACTTTGTTATCCTTAAGCCACTTTGTAACCAGTTTGGCAGAAGCTTCGGGTCATTGTCCATTTGGAAGACCCACTTCCTTCCAAGCTTTAAGTTCCTGGCTGATGTCTTGAGATTTTCTTCAGTATTGCCACATAATCTTCTTTCCTCATGATGCCATCTATTTTGTGCAGCCACCGGTCCCTCCTGCAGCAAAACAACCCCACAACATGATGCCGCCCCCGTGTGTCACAGTTGGGATGGTGTTCTTAGGTTTCAAAGCTTCTCCTTTTTTCCTCCAAACGTAACGATGCTCATTATGGCAAAACCGTTCAACTTTAGTTTCGCCAGACCACAGGACATGTCTCCAAAAATTCAGGTCTGTGTTCCTGTATGCATTTACAAACTTTAATCTGGCTTTTTATGTTTCTTTTGGCGTAATGGCTTCTTCCTGGCAGAGAGGTCTTTCAGCCCATGTTGATACAGTACTCGTATCACTGTGGATAATGACACAATCTTACCAGCTTCCGCCAGCATCTTCACAAGGACTTTTGCATTTGTCCTTGGGTTGATATGCACATGTCTGACCAAAGCGCGATCATCTCTGGCACACAGAACCCCCTCCTTCCTGAGCGGTATGATGGCTGGACATTCCCATCTTGTTTGTACTTGCGTATAATTGTTTGTACAGATGAACGAGGCACCTTCAGGAATCTGGAAATTGCACCCAAGGATGAACCAGACTTGTACAAGTCCACAATTCTCTTCCTGAGATCTTGGCTGATTTCTTTTGACTTTCTCATGATGCTACCAAGCAGTGTGTTTCAGGTGTGCATTACAATACATCCACAGGTGTGTCTGTAATTAACTCAGATGTTGCCAATAAACCTATCAGAAGCTTCCAAACACATGACATCATCATACGGGCTGTCCTATATTGTTTAAAGACATAGTACTTTTAGTGTATGGAAACTTGTGACTTTACAGAAAGCTATAAAAATCCCTTCAAACATCCTCTCTCTCATTATTCTGGCATTTGGCAAATAGAAATAATTTTGATTCCTAATTGCCCTAAAATGGGAAAGGTTTATTCTGATTTCATGTCAGATAGTGAGAAAAACCTGTAGATGTGTCTTTATAGAGAGCGGAGGCGAAACTTCTGGTTTCAAGTGTAATTATATTGGTAGAGCTGGTATAACCTGAGCATCTCCTGTATATAATTATATATGTACAGCTGGTATAACCTGGATATCTCCTGTATATAATTATATATGTACAGCCGGTATAACCTGGGCATCTCCTGTATATAATTATATATGTACAGCCGGTATAACCTGGGCATCTCCTGTATATAATTATATATGTACAGCCGGTATAACCTGGGTATCGCCTGTATATAATTATATATGTACAGCCGGTATAACCTGGCATCTCCTGTATATAATTATATATGTACAGCTGGTATAACCTGGACATCTCCTGTATATAATTATATATGTACAGCCGGTATAACCTGGGCATCTCCTGTATATAATTATATATGTACAGCTGCTATAACCTGGGCATCTCCTGTATATAATTATATATGTACAGCCGGTGTAACCTGGACATCTCCTGTATATAATTATATATGTACAGCCGGTATAACCTGGGCATCTCCTGTATATAATTATATATGTACAGCTGCTATAACCTGGGCATCTCCTGTATATAATTATATATGTACAGCTGGTATAACCTGGGCATCTCCTGTATATAATTATATATGTACAGCCGGTATAACCTGGGAATCTCCTGTATATAATTATATATGTACAGCTGGTATAACCTGGCATCTCCTGTATATAATTATATATGTACAGCCGGTATAACCTGGCATCTCCTGTATATAATTATATATGTACAGCTGGTATAACCTGGGCATCTCCTGTATATAATTATATATGTACAGCTGGTATAACCTGGGCATCTCCTGTATATAATTATATATGTACAGCTGGTATAACCTGGGCATCTCCTGTATATAATTATATATGTACAGCTGGTATAACCTGGGCATCTCCTGTATATAATTATATATGTACAGCTGGTATAACCTGGGCATCTTCTGTATATAATTATATATGTACAGCTGGTATAACCTGGGCATCTCCTGTATATAATTATATATGTACAGCCGGTATAACCTGGGCATCTCCTGTATATAATTATATATGTACAGCCGGTATAACCTGGACATCTCCTGTATATAATTATATATGTACAGCTGGTATAACCTGGGCATCTCCTGTATATAATTATGTATGTACAGCCGGTATAACCTGGGCATCTCCTGTATATAATTATATATGTACAGGCGGTATAACCTGGGCATTGCCTGTATATAATTATATATGTACAGCCGGTATAACCTGGGCATCTCCTGTATATAATTATATATGTACAGCTGGTATAACCTGGGCATCTCCTGTATATAATTATATATGTACAGCTGGTATAACCTGGGCATCTCCTGTATATAATTATATATGTACAGCTGGTATAACCTGGGCATCTCCTGTATATAATTATATATGTACAGCTGGTATAACCTGGGCATCTCCTGTATATAATTATATATGTACAGCCGGTATAACCTGGGCATCTCCTGTATATAATTATATATGTACAGCTGGTATAACCTGGACATCTCCTGTATATAATTATATATGCACAGCTGGTATAACCTGGGCATCTCCTGTATATAATTATATATGTACAGCTGGTATAACCTGGGTATGTCCTGTATATAATTATATATGTACAGCTGGTATAACCTGGGCATCCCCTGTATATAATTATATATGTACAGCCGGTATAACCTGGGCATCTCCTGTATATAATTATATATGTACAGCCGGTATAACCTGGGCATCTCCTGTATATAATTATATATGTACAGCTGGTATAACCTGGGCATCTCCTGTATATAATTATATATGTACAGCCGGTATAACCTGGGCATCTCCTGTTTTTAATTATATATGTACAGCCGGTATAACCTGGGTATCTCCTAGATATAATTATATATGTACAGCTGGTATAACCTGGATATCTCCTGTATATAATTATATATGTGCAGCCGGTATAACCTGGGCATCTCCTGTATATAATTATATATGTGCAGCCGGTATAACCTGGGCATCTCCTGTATATAATTATATATGTACAGCTGGTATAACCTGGGCATCTTCTGTATATAATTATATATGTACAGCTGGTATAACCTGGGCATCTCCTGTATATAATTATATATGTACAGCCGGTATAACCTGGGCATCTCCTGTATATAATTATATATGTACAGCCGGTATAACCTGGACATCTCCTGTATATAATTATATATGTACAGCTGGTATAACCTGGGCATCTCCTGTATATAATTATGTATGTACAGCCGGTATAACCTGGGCATCTCCTGTATATAATTATATATGTACAGGCGGTATAACCTGGGCATTGCCTGTATATAATTATATATGTACAGCCGGTATAACCTGGGCATCTCCTGTATATAATTATATATGTACAGCTGGTATAACCTGGGCATCTCCTGTATATAATTATATATGTACAGCTGGTATAACCTGGGCATCTCCTGTATATAATTATATATGTACAGCTGGTATAACCTGGGCATCTCCTGTATATAATTATATATGTACAGCTGGTATAACCTGGGCATCTCCTGTATATAATTATATATGTACAGCCGGTATAACCTGGGCATCTCCTGTATATAATTATATATGTACAGCCGGTATAACCTGGGCATCTCCTGTTTTTAATTATATATGTACAGCCGGTATAACCTGGGCATCTCCTGTATATAATTATATATGTACAGCTGCTATAACCTGGGCATCTCCTGTATATAATTATATATGTACAGCCGGTATAACCTGGGCATCTCCTGTATATAATTATATATGTACAGCTGGTATAACCTGTGCATCTCCTGTATATAATTATATATGTACAGCCGGTATAACCTGGGCATCTCCTGTATTTAATTACATATGTACAGGTGGTATAACCTGGGTATCTCCTGTATATAATTATATATGTACAGCTGGTATAACCCGGACATCTCCTATATATAATTATATATGTACAGCCGGTATAACCCGGGCATCTCCTGTATATAATTATATATGTACAGCCGGTATAACCTGGGCATCTCCTGTATATAATTATATATGTACAGCTGGTATAACCTGGGCATCTCCTGTATATAATTATATATGTGCAGCCGGTATAACCTGGGCATCTCCTGTATATAATTATATATGTACAGCCGGTATAACCTGGGCATCTCCTGTATATAATTATATATGTACAGCCGGTATAACCTGGGCATCTCCTGTATATAATAATATATGTACAGCTGGTATAACCTGGGCATCTCCTGTATGTAATTATACATGTACAGCTGGTATAACCTGGGCATCTCCTGTATGTAATTATACATGTACAGCTGGTATAACCTGGGCATCTCCTGTATATAATTATATATGTACAGCTGGTATAACCCTGGGCATCTCCTGTGTATAATTATATATGTACAGTCGGTATAACCTGGGCATCTCCTGTATATAATTATATATGTACAGCTGGTATAACCTGGGCATCTCCTGTATATAATTATATATGTACAGCCAGTATAACCTGGGTATCTCCTGTATATAATTATATATGTACAGCTGGTATAACCTGGGCATCTCCTGTATATAATTATATATGTACAGCCAGTATAACCTGGGTATCTCCTGTATATAATTATATATGTACAGCTGGTATAACCTGGGCATCTCCTGTATATAATTATATATGTACAGCTGGTATAACCTGGGTATCTCCTGTATATAATTATATATGTACAGCTGGTATAACCTGGGCATCTCCTGTATATAATTATATATGTACAGCCGGTATAACCTGGGCATCTCCTGTATATAATTATATATGTACAGCCGGTATAACCTGGGCATCTCCTGTATATAATTATATATGTACAGCTGGTATAACCTGGCATCTCCTGTATATAATTATATATGTACAGCTGGTATAACCTGGGTATCTCCTGTATATAATTATATATGTACAGCTGGTATAACCTGGGTATCTCCTGTATATAATTATATATGTACAGCTGGTATAACCTGGGCATCTCCTGTATATAATTATATATGTACAGCTGGTATAACCTGGGCATCTCCTGTATATAATTATATATGTACAGCTGGTATAACCTGGCATCTCCTGTATATAATTATATATGTACAGCCGGTATAACCTGGGCATCTCCTGTATATAATTATATATGTACAGCCGGTATAACCTGGGCATCTCCTGTATATAATTATATATGCACAGCTGGTATAACCTGGGCATCTCCTGTATATAATTATATATGTACAGCCGGTATATGTTCTATATTTCCCGGTTGCTCTGTGTTCTGCTTTAGATCTCTATAATGTACAGCATACACCCCTCATGATTTTGTTTGGTTTCAGGCTAATTTGGCCTTCGCTCCGGCCTCGCTTCTCCCAGGACCATCCCCAAAGAGCCCTGGTTTAAAAGCCATGACCTCCCCATGGGGCACTCCGCCATCCACACCCAGTAGCCCCAGTGTCCAACCACATTCCAGCAACTCAGAGGAATCACCAGTCAGTTTTGAACAACCACCAGAGGACAGTCATCTCCAGAGCTACACTAAGGTAAGGTCTGTACACTGGGGGGCGGTATGGAGCGTTCACCTGGAGGGCAGCACAAATAATGCGAATTGCTCAATATTCATACAATTAGGGCACCAGTTTACAATGTGGAGTGTGTGACTTGGAAGCTGAGGACTCAAATATTTACCCTCCCTCCACTTATTCCTGATTGTGCAACACAAGAGCCAAGAGTCACAGTCATGTCTTGGACTCCAGGCTGATAGTTCTAATACGGTATATGTAAATAATGCCGCCATACTGTATATAACTATTTCCCTGCTTGCTTCTCTGTAAGAACACCAGCAGCTGTTTGGGCAGGGTCAGAAAGGGTCAATATCTTCTTTCACTGACAAGAAACCAGGGAAATAGTTATGCGTACAGTATGGTGGCGGCATTATTTATATACACTGTATGGGGAAGTAGTTATGTCTACAGTATGGTAGCATAATTTATATATAGTAAGTAGGGTCATAGCCATATGCATAGTATGTCAACATTGATTTTATATATATACATATATATATATATATATATATATATATATATATATATATACATATATACATATATATATACTAGCTGTACTACCCAGCTTCGCCCGGGTTAATAACTGTTGTTAACAAAATAGAATGTATTAACATTCCCGGGATAGAATGTATAAATAGAATGTATTAACGCCCGGGATAGTAACTGTCTCTCTGTTTCTCTCCCCCTCTGTATATATCTCTCTGTCTCTCTCTCTATCTCTTTGTCTGTCTGTCTGTCTGTCTCTGACTGTCTCAATCTCTTTCCCTGTCTGTCTCAATCTCTTTCCCTGTCTATCTACCGTATCTCTTTCCCTGTCTGTCTATCTATCTCTGTCACTTTCCCTGTCTGTCTCTTTCCCTCTCTTTCCCTGTCTGTCTCTTTCCCTGTCTGTCTCTTTCCCTGTGTCTGTCTCTTTGTCTGTCTCTTTACCTGTCTTTGTCTGTCTCTTACCCTGTCTCTTTCCCTTTCTTTCCCTGTCTGTCTGTTTCCCTGTGTCTGTCTCTTTGTCTGTGTCTGTCTCTTTCCCTGTCAGTCTGTCTCTTTGTCTGTGTCTGTCTCTTTGTGTCTGTCTCTTACCCTGTCTATGTCTGTTTCTTACCCTGTCTGTGTCTGCCTCTTTCCTTGTCTGTGTCTGTCTCTTTCCCTGGCTGCATTGTGACACGCCAACATTCTATATAAGGGCGTGGCTGCGCATTCTTCTGAAGTTCAGGCTGCACTGTGGCTCCCAGCTCCATTCGCTTTAATGGAGGCAGATTTTAGGGCAAATAACTGGAAAGCGCGGGGTTAAAATTTCCCCTCAAAACATAGCCTATGACGCTCTCGGGGTCCAGAAGTGTGAGTGTGCAAAATGTTGTGGCTGTAGCTGCGACGGTGCAGATGCCAATCCCGGACATACACACACACACACACATACACACATTCAGCTTTATATATTAGATACAGTACAGACCAAAGGTTTGGACACACCTTCTCATTCAAAGAGTTTTTTTTTATTTTCATGACTGAAAATTGTAGATTCACATTGAAGGCATCAAAACTATGAATGAACACATGTGGAATGAAATACTTAACAAAAAAATGTGAAACAACTGAACATATGTCTAAGGCCATGTGCGCACTTTGCGTCCAATTCCGCAGCGTGTAAGTCACTGCCTGTGCGTCTCAGAAAGCAGCCGAAAAAGCTGCGTTCTGAGACGCATTCGGCAGAACGCAACATGCGCACATTCCTGGAGAATTCATGCGTTCTGGATGCTTTCACTGCCATAGACAGAGTGGGAAAAGCATCCAGAACGCACATTTTTGACAGTGCAGTCCCACTCGGCTCGGCAGCATCCCCATAGACTTGCAGCAGAGCCGAGTGGGACCGCACTGTCAAAAAGAGCATGGCTGGCTGCGAGACAGTGCCGCGCGATCAGAATGAACTCGGATGAACTTCACCCGACTTCATTGTGATTGCGCGGCTACATCGGAAGCTGACAGGAGCGGCAGTAGAACACCGCCGCTCCTGTCAGCTCCATGCAGCAACTGAAGTGAGTAGCGCGATCAGCTGTTCTGTCACTGTGGTCACTCGCGGCCACCGCTCTCAGGTGAATGACTGCAGCTGTGGCCGCGAGTAACCTGAGTGAAAGCACAGCTGATCGCGCGGCTCACTGCAGTCAATCAGGGGATTTGCGATCACAGGTGAGTCCTTCACGTGTGACCGCAAATCATGCCGCGGCACACTCACGCATTTTCAAAAGAGAAGAAGCCGCCACAGTGTGAACGCCGTGCAGCGCCGCGCCCGTGATCGTGGATCGGTGAGTATGAGAGGGGGTGGGAGGGAGAGACCGACATGGACAGAGAGATAGAGACATAGAGATAGAGAGAGACCGACCAACAGACCGACCGACAGACAGAGAAAGACGAAAGACCTGCCTTTGTTAGGTTAAAAAAACATGCGGATCGCAACAATAATGCAATGCAAGCGCACTGCTTCACATTTTGGCAGCGATTTTCTACAACTCATTAATTTCATCAATTGACATCATCATCATTGACATGTTGCTTCTTCAAACGCATGGGTTTTTGACAAATTTTTGACAATCAAAATGCTGCGTTTCAAAAAGCATTGTGCGCACAGATTTTGC
Source organism: Anomaloglossus baeobatrachus (assembly GCF_048569485.1). Taxonomy (NCBI): domain Eukaryota; kingdom Metazoa; phylum Chordata; class Amphibia; order Anura; family Aromobatidae; genus Anomaloglossus; species Anomaloglossus baeobatrachus. The sequence continues at coordinate 21,101,175 of NC_134354.1, read as the reverse complement.
ATGGTTCTCATAGACTTTGCTGGGGAATCAGAACGCATGCATAATGTCAATGACACAGTGCAGTTGTAAACGCAGCCGAAACGCAGAAAAAAACGCAAAGTGCGCACATAGCCTTATATTCTAGGTTCTTCACAGTAGCCACCTTTTGCTTTGATTACTGCTTTGCACACTCTTGGCATTCTCTTGATGAGCTTCTAGAGGTAGTCACCGGAAATGGTCTTCACTTCACAGGTGCGCCCTGTCAGGTTTAATAAGTGGGATTTCTTGCCTTATAAATGGGGTTGGGGCCATCAGTTGTGTTGTGCAGAAGTCTGGTGGATACACAGCTGATAGTCCTACTGAATGGAATGGTAGAATTTGTATTATGGCAAGAAAAAAGCAGCTAAGTAAAGAAAAACAAAGTGGCCATCATTATTTTAAGAAGTGAAGGTCAGTCAGTCCGAAAATTTGGGAAAACTTTGAAAGTGTCCCCAAGTGCAGTGTCAAAAACCATCAAACGCTACAAAGAAACTGGCTCACATGAGGACCGCCCCAGGAAAGGAAGACCAAGAGTCACCTCTGCTGCGGAGGATAAGTTTATCCGAGTCATCAGCCTCAGAAATCGCAGGTTAACAGCAGCTCAGATTAGAGACCAGGTCAATGCCACACAGAGTTCTAGCAGCAGACACATCTCTAGAACAACTGTTAAGAGGAGACTTTGTGCAGCAGCCTTCATGGTAAAATAGCTGCTAGGAAACCACTGCTAAGGACAGGCAACAAGCAGAAGAGACTTGTTTGGGCTAAAGAACACATGGAATGGACATTAGACCAGTGGAAACCTGTGCTTTGGTCTGATGAGTCCAAATTTGAGATCTTTGGATCCAACCACCGTGTCTTTGTAGAAAAGGTGAACGGATGGACTCTACATGCCTGGTTCCCACCGTGAAGCATGGAGGAGGAGGTGTGATTGTGTGGGGGGGTTTTACTGGATTTATTCAAAATTGAAGGCATACTGAACCAGCATGGCTACCACAGCATCTTGCAGCGGCGTGCTATTCCATCCAGTTTTTGATAGTTGGACCATCATTTATTTTTCAACAGGACAATGACCCCAAACACCCCTCCAGGCTGTGTACGGGCTATTTGACTAAGAAGGAGAGTGATGGGGTGCTACGGCAGATGACCTGGCCTCCACAGTCACCAGACCTGAACCCAATCGAGATGGTTTGGGGTGAGCTGGAACGCAGAGTGAAGGCAAAAGGGCCAAAAAGTGCTAAGCATCTCTGGGAACTCCTTCAAGACTGTTGGAAGACCATTTCCGGTGACTACCTCTTGAAGCTCATCAAGAGAATGCCAAGAGTGTGCAAAGTAGTAATGAAAGCAAAAGGTGGCTACTGTGAAGAACCTAGAATATAAGACATATTTTCAGTTGTTTCACACTTTTTTTTAAGTATTTCATTCTACATGTGTTAATTCATAGTTTTGAAGCCTTCAATGTGAATCTACAATTTTCAGTCATGAAAATAAAGAAAACTCTTTGAATGAGGTGTGTCCAAACTTTTGGACTCTACTGTATATATATATATATATATACAAAGTATATATAATTTGTATGGGGTCATAGTTTTATTCACAGTATGGCAGCATTATGAGGTCATCACTATTTGTATAGTAGCGCAGCATTATTTATATATTATGTATGAATAAATAGTTGTGTGTGTAGAATGGCAGTGCTATTTATATGCAGTGTACAGGGAAGTATTTATGTGCACAATATGACAGCATTATACATAGTGTAGAGGAAAATACTTATGTTTACAGTACGACAGCATTATTTATACATAATGTATGAAAAAGCTAAAGAATGGCAGTATAATTTATATATAGTATATGAAGAAGTAATGTGCACTATAAGGTAGTATTATTTTTTTATATAGCTGCTGTATGGGGAAATAGTTATGTATAAATTAGGGCAGAACTAGTTATATATAGCGTTCGGTGAGCAGTATGGCAGCTTTAATCTGGTATATATATATATATATATATACTCTCTTATCTGTAGGTCCGCACAAGAGGATCCATAAAGAGGAGACCCCCCAGCCGCAGGTTCAGACAATCCCAATCTGATATGGACTTTGACATTGAAACGAGCAACGAAACCACTAAAGAGAATGGGGATAAATCGGACGAGGGCGACGCTGGTGTGACGGACAAGGATGACGGAGACGCATCCCCGGCGGCGGACAATTCCCCGTCTGCGGACAAGCCATCAGAGAACCAACCAAGTAATCAGGAAGACCCTGCCAAACAGAAGGAGGCAGCGGAGGAGAGACCGAGGGAGACGGGGGAGAAATCCAACAGAGAAGAGGAGAAATCGAGAACAAGTGAGACAGAGACGCCGGACATAGAACAGGAGACGCTGAACATAGAGGAGAAGAGCCAAGATCCAGGAGAGCAGACCGGACTAGAGGACAAGGAGGAGAGCAGCGAGCAGAACAAGGCCGACAGGGATGTAAGTGGTTAATGGGCGCTGTGTACTCTGCCCCCTGGTGGAGACAAATTACATTAACATGCCCGATGAAATATAAAAATGCCTTAATATTTAACGCCCTTCGACTCGATCCCGAGCCACGGCCAGATACAGAAGTTTCCCATCTGTGGTCGGTCTCCAAGGCAACGAGATGTAAACAAAAGTATATTTCTCAAGAACGGCTGAAATCTTTTTAGTTATTGACAAGCACTGCAATACCCATTTATTACCCCCTTCACGACCTATTACGTACTCATACGTCATGGTTGGGATGGGGTTCCAGACCTATGACAAATGACTATGTCATGGCAGTCGCGCAGACCACAGGAGCTGTGCTTTCTAGATCACCACCGCGACGTTGGCTTATGTGACAGTCGAGACCTGGCACTCACAGCCAGGAGCGGTCCCTGCAGTTTCCCTAGGTGTTTAACTCCCTAAATGCTGCGATCAATAAGTATGCTCCCTCTCCCAAGTGATCGGGACCCCCACGACGTAACCATAAGGGTCCGATCATTGCAATGGCAACACGAGGTGATCATGATGGCCTCTGGGTCACCCAGCTATGGCAAGCCTCTGTGACCATGCCAGGAGCGTTATCTCAGAGGCTTGTGTCAGTGCAGCACTGACAGATGGAATGTATTGTAATGTTGGCGCTAACGATTCCACCCAATTTTGTACTTCAAAATTCAAATGGCGCTCCTTCCCTTCCGAACCCTGCCGTGCAAAACAAACAGTAGCTTTCCACCACATTAAGGTATTGGAGTACTCACGAGAAATTACACAACAAATTTGGGGGTCTATTTTTTCCTGTTACCCTTGAGAAAATGAAAAAAAGTTTGTTAAAATAACATTTTAGTGGTAAAAATGTGTTTATTCATTTTTACATCTCAACACTATAAAATTCTGTGAAGCACTTTGGGGGTTCAAAGCTCTCACTACACATCTAGATAGATTCCTTGGGGGGTCTAGCTTCCAAAATGGGGTCAATCATGGGGGAGGTTTCCACTGCTTAGGCACCTCAGGGGCTCTCCAAATGCGACATGGCGTCCGCTAACAATTACAGACAATTTTGCTTTCAAATGGCGCCCCTTCCCTTTTGAGCCCTGCCATGCGCCCAAACAGTAGTTTTCCACCAGTATACGGGATATCGGCGTACTCAGGAGAAATTGTACAGTGCAATTTCTCCTTTCCAGAGTTATTAACTTATAACATGACACTGGTCAGAATTGGAAAAAAAAAAGGGCCAGGGCAGGAAGGTGAAAACAGGCTGGGGGGGGGTGAAGGGCTTTAAAAGGAAATAACACTTTAAATGTTTCCCTCTTATAGGATAAACCTGAAAAGTGAAGCAAAAATGTCCAACAGTAAAATCCCAGGCGTTAACCCGGCGGACTGGAAAAGCGGCCATGTTTGTGCGTAGAAGATCCGAATATCTGATAATGGATGGTGTCGTTCCTGACAGCAGAACAGCCGGCATCAGTGCGACCTGAAGAATTCTTTACAGATATATAAGGACTGTAATGTGCAGGGTAACGGTCACCACGCCGTGTATATATGTTATATACGTTTATAGGACGGGCGGCTCAACAGCTATCCAAAGGCTGGGAGTTGTAGTTTTCTATTTTTTTTTTTTGTTAGAATCCATATTGATATATTTATGGGGTCACTGAGGTTTATAGATATTTTATGTTTTATTTACAGCTCGTGCCTCAAACTCATTCAGAGCCTCTGCTAAATAAAACAGTCAAACTGTGTCTGTGTGATATCTAATATGGCTGCCACCTGGGAGAAAACCAATATGGCCACCACCTGGGAGAAAACCAATATGGCCACCACCTGGGAGAAAACCAATATGGCTTCCACCTAGGTGACAATCAAAATGACTGCTGTCTTGATGACAATTAATATGGCTGCTGTCTTGGTGACAAACAATATGGCTTTCATCTAGATGAAAACCAATATGACAGCCATATTGGTGACAACTAATATGGCCCCAAACCAGGGAGACAACCAATATGGGCGCCACCTGGGAGACAACCAATATGTGCACCACCTGGGAGACATCCAATATGGGTGCCACCTGGGAGAGAACCAATATGGGCGCCACCTGGGAGACAACCAATATGGACGCCACCTGGGAGACAACCAATATAGCTTCCACCTAGGAGACAACCAATATGGCTTCCACCTGGGTGACAATCAATATGACTGCCGTCTTGATAACAACCAATATGGCTGTTGTCTTCGTGACAACTAATATGGCTGCCACCTGGGTGACAATCAATAAGGCTGCTACCTGGGAGACAACCAATATGGCTGCCACCTGGGAGATAACCAATATGGCTTCCACCTGGGTGACAACCAATATGACTGCCGTCTTGGTGACAACCAATATGACTGCTGTCTTGGTGACAACCAATACGGTTGCCTTCTTGGTGACAACCAATATGGTCGCCACCTAGGTGACAACCAATATGGCTTCCACCTGGGTGACAACCAATATGACTGCCGTCTTGGTGACAACCAATATGACTGCTGTCTTGGTGACAACCAATACGGTTGCCTTCTTGGTGACAACCAATATGGTCGCCACCTAGGTGACAACCAATATGGCTTCCACCTGGGTGACAACCAATATGGCTGCTGTCTTGATGACAACCAATATGACTGCCGTCTTGATGACAACCAATATGGCTGCTGTCTTGATGACAACCAATATGGCTGCTGTCTTGGTGATAACAAATATAGCTGCCATCCTGGTGACAACCAATATGGCCACCACCTGGGCGACAACCAATATGGCCGCAATTACTGATCCCACTTTGTTTTTTCCAGAATTAACGGCCCATATATGGATTCATCCTATTACTAGGCTAGTGGAAACCACCTGACAACCAATATGGCCGCCTAGACCTCGCTCAGCTTTTTCTCTTATGTGATAATGAATATTAGGCCGGGTTTTCACATAGGGCGTGCGTACTGTTAACATGGCAGGTAGTGAAACCCGTACATCACATTACCGCCCAATATAAAAACCTAGCCTTAATGATTACACCGTACAGCCAAAAAATAAAATATACCTACATACTGTGCAAGTGGTCTATGAACCGTTTAATATAAGCGTCGAGAGCTTTCCCGGCACCTACGATAAATGGATGTAAAAGCCACAGTGTGGATAAACTCTTTAAACATGGGCCTTGGGTGTCAAAACTGATGGAAACAGAAAATGGCCATGTTGTCCCTCGCAACCAATGAGAGCTGAGCTTCCATTTCATACACCCTGCATAGAAAATGAAACGGGACCTCTGGTTGGTTGCGAGGATCAATACCCATAGAAACAGAGGCCTAGAGTTAAAAATGTGGCCTACAGCCTATATTTACACATCCATTGTCACTCTGGGGTCAGAATCATCTTAACAGTCTCATTAAAAGGGTTGCTAAGGATTAGAAAAACATGTCTGACCATGAATTGTGTGTATTACTGTGACTCAGATCCATTTGTTCAATGGGGCTGAGTTGTAATATCAAACACAAGCCTTAGTCAGGGGGTGGCGCTAGCCAGGTTTTTCTTATCCTGGACAACTCCTTTAAATCAGTGACTGGTGATTAGCAGATTATGAAATGTTATTATGCTGTGCCCTTTATTTGTGCACCCATCAACTTACTGTAAGAAAATCATTGTTCTTAAAGGGACGCTCCACCCTCGGTTCCAAAGACGGCCATCCTTCTACAATCCGACATCTCTATAATATATCGCTGTTACTTTTCATGGTTTTAGTTCACATATTTACAGGTGCTGATTGGAAACCTGCAAGCTGCTGTTGATTCATCTTCCACCTTAACTGATCCAAATTGCCCCCTAGATTCTCACAATCGACGGCCGTCAAGGGTCTAAGAAGTCAGACCTGCAGCGTTATCATGTTAGGATACAAGACGCTTAATGTGAGCCACGGATCCGTCAACAGCAGTTACATTACTTGTTGATGGTTTCCATTTTTTTTTTAAAGATTTGGTTCAGATATGCTCCGATTATAGAGCCGGTGTGCAGCGTCGCAGTAACATCTGATGTGAAATTTGGGGGGACGTTCGCCATGTTCTTTTTTTTTTTTTCGTCTTGTCCAGTTATGTCTCAGGTGAAATCAACAGACGTCATTTTTTTTCAAAAATTTTTTTTAGGAGAAAATATAATACTGGGGCGACCCGGCTGGTTTACTGTATATAAATCCTCCTTTATATGGTGTTATATAGAGGGGCCCTTATTCCAGTGGGGGCCCCTGTATTTCTGTATATGTGATGACGCACGGTCCGCTACTGCCCTTCGACCAGTGGTAGAACTTTATGACCGCCAGTTGCTGCTCCTGTTGATGTTTGTGTTATGCGACCGGATAATCTATACCGCTGTTTATTGCGGCGGTAAAAAAAAGTTGTACTCATGTGAACAGGGTATAAAAAAAATAAAAAATTGGTATATCACTGCCAGGTATGCCTGGTGCTGGAAATCTAAGGCTATGTGCACATGGTGCGGTTTTTTTATGCGTTTTTTTTTTAATCTGCATGCCTATCCTGAAGTGCTGTTCGCACGTTGCTTTATTTCCTTGCAGATTTGATGCAGATTTTGGTACAGAAAAAAATCTGCATCATGTTAATTGTTGCGGCGTTTTTTCGGGTGTTTTTTTTCAGCCCTGCCAGCCATTGACGTCATAAAAAAGCGACAAAAATGCACCAAAAGACGCAGCAAAAGACGTACCAAAAACGCACCAAAATTGCACCAAAAACACACCAAAATATGCACCAAAAACACACCAAAAGATCCACCAAACACCCACCAAAAGATGTACCAAAAACACACCAAAAGATGCACCAAACACCCACCAAAAGATGTACCAAAAACGCACCAAAAGATGTACCAAAAACGCACCAAAAGATGTACCAAAAGACGCATGTGTTTTTTGGTGCTTTTTTTGGTGCGTTTTCCTGCCAGATGGTGCAGATTTCATGGAAAAAATTTCTGCACCAAATCTGCATTGTGTGCACATAGCCTTACAATCTTATTATCGCCTCACACTCATGACAAGCGCATTCAATGAATACTGCGGCTGCCATTTTATCACAAAGTCGCCATTTTGTGACATCAGTCACGACAGGTCGACCTCTCTTACTCATATAGAGGTGTTCAGACACATATACTGCATGATGAGACATTTGTGACAGACTGGTTGCTAAGGACAAGCCATAGATAAGGTTGTGGTTGTTAAGCATCCATAGCAACCAAACCAAAATGTCCTCCTGCTATTTTTTTCTTTTGTGGGGTTGTAAATGTACCTAAAAAATTGCACCTTTATGAGATTTCAGAACTTTAAAATGTCCCATAATATTGGGCGTCATGTCTTCACGCCGTACGCCATCTTGAGCAGGCATTATTAGTGATGACTCAAAATGGCCGCCACCTCCATGGATAATCGTTTCCTTTTGTATCTGGGCCCAGACTGTTTAGTCTTCATTTTATTACCTCATGAATGGGCCTGAAATCAGCCATAGGTTTCATTTTATGTCATCAGGTCGTGTAGACGATGCTTTTTATTTTATTTTTTGCCTGTTTTATGGATATTTTCTGTTGTTGCCTCATAGATTTCTATTTTAGCTGTTAATATAGTAAAATAAGACAAAATGGAGGGAAGATGGCTTCCATGTGTAGATCTGTGGATATCATGTCTGCGACTGTAAATTATAAATAAATGCATATTCTTTATAAGACTCGGCCTCGTATGTCATTCATTATTGCCCGTGGGCTTCCATGATGCGACGTCCAACCATAACATTAAAGCCACCTGTCTGTAGGGGCCACAGTTTAAGGACTTTATACACTTCATGGGCAGAAATGTGTCCCCTCCATATTTTAACCTCGGGCACATAATCTCCATTACTGTACAGAACACGTTTCCTTTGCTCCAGTGGCTGCGTGCCTTACACCACTCCATCCGACACTGGAAATGGTGCTTGGTGATGTAAGGCTTCAATCTCATACCAAGAAGCTCCAAGCTGAGGGCCCAGTTTTATGCAGCACTTACACTCCTCCATGCTTTATACTGCAGCTCTGCTTATTCAGACTGGTTGCCGTTTATGAACCCAAGATCGACGGTAAAAAAAACATGGCTCATAGGAAGCAATCTACCGGTCAGTGGCACTGTGGCGTCGTGGCTGACACCAGGGGCTCGACGATCACTGGAACTAAAGAAGCTATGGCTGGCAGTGAAGGCACGGCAGCTGGCACAAGAGACACATTACTGCCGCTAAGGAAACTATGGATGGTGCTGTGGATGGGCACTTTAGTCACGCCAAAATGGCTGACACAGGGCCTTTATGAATGTTACTGGGGGCACCATTGCCGGTATTGGGTAAATTATATTGGGCAGTGTGGGTTGTTTTGGCAGTGTGGCTACCTGGAGAACAATATGGCCTACATTGTGAGCCTTAATGATGGAATTCAGGGCACTGTGAGGGGCTGGCACTGGGTAAAACATGGCTGCTAATGAAGGTGCGGGGTAGCTGGCACCATTGGACCAGAGGGGACACAGAGGCTTTGTGGGTGTTACTGGGTGCACCATGACTGGCGCTTGAATAGTAATGGGTTGGCAATGTGACTGGCTAGGGGATTATTAAAATGGCTAGCAACTCAGGGCCCACAATGTGGTTGTGAGGGCACTATGGCTGGCAACCTATGGCATATGGGCTGGCAGTAATGTGCCTAGATCTAGGGATATTGTGGGTGGCTGTGACTATCAATGTGGGCACAGTGATGTGATGAGAGCCCAGAGGCTGCAGATGATGGCACTACGGATGGTAGAGGAGGCATTATGACTGGAAAATGAGGGCACTATGCCAGCTGGGATGGTATTCAGTCTGAGTGCAATGTGAGGATGGTGGATCTCACGCTGACTGGTACAGGGGGCATTGTGAGTAGAACTGAGGGCTGTTTAATCTGCGATTGGCCACTGTGGCTAATACTGGGGGCACTGTGACTGGAACTGGGGGCACTGGCTGGTACTGGGGGCACTGTTACTGGAACTGGGGCCCAACTGGTACTGGGGGCACTGAGACTGGTACAGGTTTCACTGTGGTAAATGTGGGCACTGTGGCTGGTACAGGGGGAAAAGCCGGGGGCACTGTGACTAGTATTGATAGCACTGTGTTTAACATAAGGGGCATTGTGGCTGGTACGGGGAGCACTGAGACTGGTACTGGGGGTACTGTAGCTGGTATTGGAGGCACTGTGCTTGGTACAGAGTCTACAGTGGCTGGTACTGGGGGCAATGTGGCTGGTACAGGGAGTACAGTGACTGGTATTTTGGATTCCGTGCTTGGTACAGGAGGCACTGTGTTTGGTATTGGGGGCACTGACTGTGGCTGGTACAAACTGTACAGTGGCTGGTATTGGAGGGCTCGGTGTTCTGTACTGGGTGTACAGTGGCTGATTTTGGGGGCACTGTGGCTGGTATTAGGGGTACTGTTTTTGGTACAGGGGGCACTGTAGTTGGCACAGGGTGTACAGTTGCTGGTATTGGGGACACTGTGTTTGGTACAGGGGGCACTGTGGCTGGAATTGGGGGTTGGATGGATGGTATTGGGGCACTGTGGCTGGTATTGGGGGCATTGCTGCTGGTATTGGGGCACTGTGGCTGATACAGGGTGTACAGTGTCTGGTATTGGGGACACTGTGTTTGCTATTGGAGGCACTCTGTTTGGTATTAGAGACACTGTTTGATAGTGGGAGCACTGTGTCTGGTACAGGGGGCACTGTGAGTGGCTGATATTGGGGGCACTGTGGCTGGTATTGGGGGCACTATGGCTGGTACAGGGTATATTGTACCTGGTATTGGGGGCACTGTGGCTTGTATGCACTGCTGCTGGTATTGGGGGCACTGTGTTTGGTACAGGGTGTACAGTGGCTGGTACAGGAGGCACTGTGTTTGGTATTGGGGGCACTGTGGCTGGTATGCACTGCTGCTGGTATTGGGGGCTCTTTGGTACAGGGTATACAGTGGCTGGTACAGAGGGCACTGTGGTATTAGGGGCACTGTGGCTGGTACTGGAGACACTGTGCCTGGTATTGGGGGCACTGTGTTTGGCACAGGGGGCACAGTGGCTGGTAATTGGGGCACTGTGAGTGGCTGGTATTGGGGGAACTGTGCCTCGTATTGGGGACACTATTGCTGGTATTGGGGGCACTGTGAGTGGCTGCTATTGGGGGCACTGTGGCTGGTACAGGGTATACTGTGGCTGGTATTGGGGGCACTATGGCTGGTACAGGGTATACTGTAGATGGTATTGGGGGCACTGTGCCTTGTATTGGGGGTACTGTGTCTCGTATTGAGGATACTATGACTGGTATTGAGGGCACTATGGCCTGTACAGGGTATACTGTGGCTGGTATTGGGGGCACTGTGCCTTGTATTGTGGGTACTATGCCTCGTATCGGG
>NC_134354.1:21052692-21085192 GCF_048569485.1 Anomaloglossus baeobatrachus | reverse complement strand
GCTAATACAAGTGCAGAGAAAAGAGGCTGATACAAGTGCAGAGAAAAGAGGCTGATACAAGTGCAGGGAAAAGAGGCTGATACAAGTGCAGGGGGGGAAAGAGGCTGATACAAGTGCAGGGGAAAAGAGGCTGATAGGAGTGCAGGGAAAAGAGGCTGATAGGAGTGCAGGGAAAAGAGGCTGATACAAGTGCAGGGGAAAGAGGCTGATGCAAGTGCAGGGAAAAGAGGCTGATACAAGTGCAGGGAAAAGAGGCTGATACAAGTGCAGGGAAAAGAGGCTGATACAAGTGCAGGGGAAAGAGGCTGATACAAGTGCAGGGAAAAGAGGCTGATACAAGTGCAGGGAAAAGAGGCTGATACAAGTGCAGGGAAAAGAGGCTGATACAAGTGCAGGGAAAAGAGGCTGATACAAGTGCAGGGGGGAGAGGCTGATACAAGTGCAGGGGGAAAGAGGCTGATACAAGTGCAGGGAAAAGAGGCTGATACAAGTGCAGGGAAAAGAGGCTGCTACAAGTGCAGGGAAAAGAGGCTGATACAAGTGCAGGGGAAAGAGGCTGATACAAGTGCAGGGAAAAGAGGCTGATACAAGTGCAGGGAAAAGAGGCTGATACAAGTGCAGGGAAAAGAGGCTGATACAAGTGCAGGGAAAAGAGGCTGATACAAGTGCAGGGGGGAGAGGCTGATACAAGTGCAGGGGGAAAGAGGCTGATACAAGTGCAGGGAAAAGAGGCTGATACAAGTGCAGGGAAAAGAGGCTGATACAAGTGCAAGGAAAAGAGGCTGATACAAGTGCAAGGAAAAGAGGCTGATACAAGTGCAGGGAAAAGAGGCTGATACAAGTGCAGGGAAAAGAGGCTGATACAAGTGCAGGGAAAAGAGGCTGATACAAGTGCAGGGGAAAGAGGCTGATACAAGTGCAGGGAAAAGAGGCTGATACAAGTGCAGGGAAAAGAGGCTGCTACAAGTGCAGGGAAAAGAGGCTGATACAAGTGCAGGGGAAAGAGGCTGATACAAGTGCAGGGAAAAGAGGCTGATACAAGTGCAGGGAAAAGAGGCTGATACAAGTGCAGGGAAAAGAGGCTGATACAAGTGCAGGGAAAAGAGGCTGATACAAGTGCAGGGGGGAGAGGCTGATACAAGTGCAGGGGGAAAGAGGCTGATACAAGTGCAGGGAAAAGAGGCTGATACAAGTGCAGGGGAAAAGAGGCTGATACAAGTGCAAGGAAAAGAGGCTGATACAAGTGCAAGGAAAAGAGGCTGATACAAGTGCAGGGAAAAGAGGCTGATACAAGTGCAGGGGGGAGAGGCTGATACAAGTGCAGGGGGGGAGAGGCTGATACAAGTGCAGGGAAAAGAGGCTGATACAAGTGCAGGGGGGAGAGGCTGATACAAGTGCAGGGGAAAGAGGCTGATACAAGTGCAGGGAGGAGAGGCTGATACAAGTGCAGGGGGGAGAGGCTGATACAAGTGCAGGGGGGGAGAGGCTGATACAAGTGCAGGGAAAAGAGGCTGATACAAGTGCAGGGGAAAGAGGCTGATACAAGTGCAGGGAAAAGAGGCTGCTACAAGTGCAGGAGAAAGAGCCTGATACAAGTGCAGGGAAAAGAGGCTGATACAAGTGCAGGGAAAAGAGGCTGATACAAGTGCAGGGAAAAGAGGCTGATACAAGTGCAGGGAAAAGAGGCTGATACAAGTGCAGGGAAAAGAGGCTGATACAAGTGCAGGGAAAAGAGGCTGATACAAGTGCAGGGGAAAGAGGCTGATACAAGTGCAGGGAAAAGAGGCTGATACAAGTGCAGGGAAAAGAGGCTGATACAAGTGCAGGGAAAAGAGGCTGATACAAGTGCAGGGGAAAGAGGCTGATACAAGTGCAGGGAAAAGAGGCTGATACAAGTGCAGGGGAAAGAGGCTGATACAAGTGCAGGGGAAAGAGGCTGATACAAGTGCAGGGGAAAGAGGCTGATACAAGTGCAGGGGAAAGAGGCTGATACAAGTGCAGGGGAAAGAGGCTGATACAAGTGCAGGGGAAAGAGGCTGATACAAGTGCAGGGGAAAGAGGCTGCTACAAGTGCAGGGAAAAGAGGCTGATACAAGTGCAGGGAAAAGAGGCTGATACAAGTGCAGGGAAAGAGGCTGCTACAAGTGCAGGGAAAAGAGGCTGATACAAGTGCAGGGAAAAGAGGCTGATACAAGTGCAGGGGAAAGAGGCTGATACAAGTGCAGGGGAAAGAGGCTGCTACAAGTGCAGGAAAAGAGGCTGCTACAAGTGCAGGGGAAAGAGGCTGATACAAGTGCAGGGGAAAGAGGCTGATACAAGTGCAGGGGAAAGAGGCTGATACAAGTGCAGGGAAAAGAGGCTGATACAAGTGCAGGGAAAAGAGGCTGATACAAGTGCAGGGAAAAGAGGCTGATACAAGTGCAGGGAAAAGAGGCTGATACAAGTGCAGGGGAAAGAGGCTGATACAAGTGCGGGGGGAAAAGAGGCTGATACGAGTGCAGGGAAAAGAGGCTGATACAAGTGCAGGGAAAAGAGGCTGATACAAGTGCAGGGAAAAGAGGCTGATACAAGTGCAGGGAAAAGAGGCTGATACAAGTGCAGGGAAAAGAGGCTGATACAAGTGCAGGGAAAAGAGGCTGATACAAGTGCAGGGGAAAGAGGCTGATACAAGTGCGGGGGGAAAAGAGGCTGATACAAGTGCAGGGAAAAGAGGCTGATACAAGTGCAGGGAAAAGAGGCTGATACAAGTGCAGGGAAAAGAGGCTGATACAAGTGCAGGGGAAAGAGGCTGATACAAGTGCAGGGAAAAGAGGCTGATACAAGTGCAGGGGAAAGAGGCTGATACAAGTGCAGGGGAAAGAGGCTGATACAAGTGCAGGGGAAAGAGGCTGATACAAGTGCAGGGGAAAGAGGCTGATACAAGTGCAGGGGAAAGAGGCTGATACAAGTGCAGGGGAAAGAGGCTGATACAAGTGCAGGGGAAAGAGGCTGATACAAGTGCAGGGGAAAGAGGCTGCTACAAGTGCAGGGAAAAGAGGCTGATACAAGTGCAGGGGAAAGAGGCTGATACAAGTGCAGGGGAAAGAGGCTGATACAAGTGCAGGGGAAAGAGGCTGCTACAAGTGCAGGGAAAAGAGGCTGATGCAAGTGCAGGGGAAAGAGGCTGATACAAGTGCGGGGGGAAAAGAGGCTGATACAAGTGCGGGGGGGAAAGAGGCTGATACAAGTGCAGGGAAAAGAGGCTGCTACAAGTGCAGGGAAAAGAGGCTGATACGAGTGCAGGGAAAAGAGGCTGATAGGAGTGCAGAGGAAAGAGGCTGATACAAGTGCAGGGGAAAGAGGCTGCTACAAGTGCAGGGAAAAGAGGCTGATACAAGTGCAGGGGAAAGAGGCTGATACAAGTGCAGGGGAAAGAGGCTGATACAAGTGCAGGGGAAAGAGGCTGATACAAGTGCAGGGAAAAGAGGCTGATACAAGTGCAGGGAAAAGAGGCTGATACAAGTGCAGGGAAAAGAGGCTGATACAAGTGCAGGGAAAAGAGGCTGATACAAGTGCAGGGGAAAGAGGCTGATACAAGTGCAGGGAAAAGAGGCTGATACAAGTGCAGGGAAAAGAGGCTGATACAAGTGCAGGGAAAAGAGGCTGATACAAGTGCAGGGGAAAGAGGCTGATACAAGTGCAGGGAAAAGAGGCTGATACAAGTGCAGGGGAAAGAGGCTGATACAAGTGCAGGGGAAAGAGGCTGATACAAGTGCAGGGGAAAGAGGCTGATACAAGTGCAGGGGAAAGAGGCTGATACAAGTGCAGGGGAAAGAGGCTGATACAAGTGCAGGGGAAAGAGGCTGATACAAGTGCAGGGGAAAGAGGCTGATACAAGTGCAGGGGAAAGAGGCTGCTACAAGTGCAGGGAAAAGAGGCTGATACAAGTGCAGGGGAAAGAGGCTGATACAAGTGCAGGGGAAAGAGGCTGATACAAGTGCAGGGGAAAGAGGCTGCTACAAGTGCAGGGAAAAGAGGCTGATGCAAGTGCAGGGGAAAGAGGCTGATACAAGTGCGGGGGGAAAAGAGGCTGATACAAGTGCGGGGGGGAAAGAGGCTGATACAAGTGCAGGGAAAAGAGGCTGCTACAAGTGCAGGGAAAAGAGGCTGATACGAGTGCAGGGAAAAGAGGCTGATAGGAGTGCAGAGGAAAGAGGCTGATACAAGTGCAGGGAAAAGAGGCTGATACAAGTGCAGGGAAAAGAGGCTGATACAAGTGCAGAGAAAAGAGGCTGATACAAGTGCAGGGGGGGAAAGAGGCTGATACAAGTGCAGGGGAAAAGAGGCTGATAGGAGTGCAGGGAAAAGAGGCTGATAGGAGTGCAGGGGAAAGAGGCTAATACAAGTGCAGAGAAAAGAGGCTGATACAAGTGCAGAGAAAAGAGGCTGATACAAGTGCAGGGAAAAGAGGCTGATACAAGTGCAGGGGGGGAAAGAGGCTGATACAAGTGCAGGGGAAAAGAGGCTGATAGGAGTGCAGGGAAAAGAGGCTGATAGGAGTGCAGGGAAAAGAGGCTGATACAAGTGCAGGGGAAAGAGGCTGATGCAAGTGCAGGGAAAAGAGGCTGATACAAGTGCAGGGAAAAGAGGCTGATACAAGTGCAGGGAAAAGAGGCTGATACAAGTGCAGGGGAAAGAGGCTGATACAAGTGCAGGGAAAAGAGGCTGATACAAGTGCAGGGAAAAGAGGCTGATACAAGTGCAGGGAAAAGAGGCTGATACAAGTGCAGGGAAAAGAGGCTGATACAAGTGCAGGGGGGAGAGGCTGATACAAGTGCAGGGGGAAAGAGGCTGATACAAGTGCAGGGAAAAGAGGCTGATACAAGTGCAGGGAAAAGAGGCTGCTACAAGTGCAGGGAAAAGAGGCTGATACAAGTGCAGGGGAAAGAGGCTGATACAAGTGCAGGGAAAAGAGGCTGATACAAGTGCAGGGAAAAGAGGCTGATACAAGTGCAGGGAAAAGAGGCTGATACAAGTGCAGGGAAAAGAGGCTGATACAAGTGCAGGGGGGAGAGGCTGATACAAGTGCAGGGGGAAAGAGGCTGATACAAGTGCAGGGAAAAGAGGCTGATACAAGTGCAGGGAAAAGAGGCTGATACAAGTGCAAGGAAAAGAGGCTGATACAAGTGCAAGGAAAAGAGGCTGATACAAGTGCAGGGAAAAGAGGCTGATACAAGTGCAGGGAAAAGAGGCTGATACAAGTGCAGGGAAAAGAGGCTGATACAAGTGCAGGGGAAAGAGGCTGATACAAGTGCAGGGAAAAGAGGCTGATACAAGTGCAGGGAAAAGAGGCTGCTACAAGTGCAGGGAAAAGAGGCTGATACAAGTGCAGGGGAAAGAGGCTGATACAAGTGCAGGGAAAAGAGGCTGATACAAGTGCAGGGAAAAGAGGCTGATACAAGTGCAGGGAAAAGAGGCTGATACAAGTGCAGGGAAAAGAGGCTGATACAAGTGCAGGGGGGAGAGGCTGATACAAGTGCAGGGGGAAAGAGGCTGATACAAGTGCAGGGAAAAGAGGCTGATACAAGTGCAGGGAAAAGAGGCTGATACAAGTGCAAGGAAAAGAGGCTGATACAAGTGCAAGGAAAAGAGGCTGATACAAGTGCAAGGAAAAGAGGCTGATACAAGTGCAGGGAAAAGAGGCTGATACAAGTGCAGGGGGGAGAGGCTGATACAAGTGCAGGGGGGGAGAGGCTGATACAAGTGCAGGGAAAAGAGGCTGATACAAGTGCAGGGGGGAGAGGCTGATACAAGTGCAGGGGAAAGAGGCTGATACAAGTGCAGGGAGGAGAGGCTGATACAAGTGCAGGGGGGAGAGGCTGATACAAGTGCAGGGGGGGAGAGGCTGATACAAGTGCAGGGAAAAGAGGCTGATACAAGTGCAGGGGAAAGAGGCTGATACAAGTGCAGGGAAAAGAGGCTGCTACAAGTGCAGGAGAAAGAGCCTGATACAAGTGCAGGGAAAAGAGGCTGATACAAGTGCAGGGAAAAGAGGCTGATACAAGTGCAGGGAAAAGAGGCTGATACAAGTGCAGGGAAAAGAGGCTGATACAAGTGCAGGGAAAAGAGGCTGATACAAGTGCAGGGAAAAGAGGCTGATACAAGTGCAGGGGAAAGAGGCTGATACAAGTGCAGGGAAAAGAGGCTGATACAAGTGCAGGGAAAAGAGGCTGATACAAGTGCAGGGAAAAGAGGCTGATACAAGTGCAGGGGAAAGAGGCTGATACAAGTGCAGGGAAAAGAGGCTGATACAAGTGCAGGGGAAAGAGGCTGATACAAGTGCAGGGGAAAGAGGCTGATACAAGTGCAGGGGAAAGAGGCTGATACAAGTGCAGGGGAAAGAGGCTGATACAAGTGCAGGGGAAAGAGGCTGATACAAGTGCAGGGGAAAGAGGCTGATACAAGTGCAGGGGAAAGAGGCTGCTACAAGTGCAGGGAAAAGAGGCTGATACAAGTGCAGGGAAAAGAGGCTGATACAAGTGCAGGGGAAAGAGGCTGCTACAAGTGCAGGGAAAAGAGGCTGATACAAGTGCAGGGAAAAGAGGCTGATACAAGTGCAGGGGAAAGAGGCTGATACAAGTGCAGGGGAAAGAGGCTGCTACAAGTGCAGGGAAAAGAGGCTGATACAAGTGCAGGGGAAAGAGGCTGATACAAGTGCAGGGGAAAGAGGCTGATACAAGTGCAGGGGAAAGAGGCTGATACAAGTGCAGGGAAAAGAGGCTGATACAAGTGCAGGGAAAAGAGGCTGATACAAGTGCAGGGAAAAGAGGCTGATACAAGTGCAGGGAAAAGAGGCTGATACAAGTGCAGGGGAAAGAGGCTGATACAAGTGCAGGGAAAAGAGGCTGATACAAGTGCAGGGAAAAGAGGCTGATACAAGTGCAGGGAAAAGAGGCTGATACAAGTGCAGGGAAAGAGGCTGATACAAGTGCAGGGAAAAGAGGCTGATACAAGTGCAGGGGAAAGAGGCTGATACAAGTGCAGGGGAAAGAGGCTGATACAAGTGCAGGGGAAAGAGGCTGATACAAGTGCAGGGGAAAGAGGCTGATACAAGTGCAGGGGAAAGAGGCTGATACAAGTGCAGGGGAAAGAGGCTGATACAAGTGCAGGGGAAAGAGGCTGATACAAGTGCAGGGAAAGAGGCTGCTACAAGTGCAGGGAAAAGAGGCTGATACAAGTGCAGGGGAAAGAGGCTGATACAAGTGCAGGGGAAAGAGGCTGATACAAGTGCAGGGGAAAGAGGCTGCTACAAGTGCAGGGAAAAGAGGCTGATGCAAGTGCAGGGGAAAGAGGCTGATACAAGTGCGGGGGGAAAAGAGGCTGATACAAGTGCGGGGGGAAAGAGGCTGATACAAGTGCAGGGAAAAGAGGCTGCTACAAGTGCAGGGAAAAGAGGCTGATACGAGTGCAGGGAAAAGAGGCTGATAGGAGTGCAGAGGAAAGAGGCTGATACAAGTGCAGGGAAAAGAGGCTGATACAAGTGCAGGGAAAAGAGGCTGATACAAGTGCAGAGAAAAGAGGCTGATACAAGTGCAGGGGGGGAAAGAGGCTGATACAAGTGCAGGGGAAAAGAGGCTGATAGGAGTGCAGGGAAAAGAGGCTGATAGGAGTGCAGGGGAAAGAGGCTAATACAAGTGCAGAGAAAAGAGGCTGATACAAGTGCAGAGAAAAGAGGCTGATACAAGTGCAGGGAAAAGAGGCTGATACAAGTGCAGGGGGGGAAAGAGGCTGATACAAGTGCAGGGGAAAAGAGGCTGATAGGAGTGCAGGGAAAAGAGGCTGATAGGAGTGCAGGGAAAAGAGGCTGATACAAGTGCAGGGGAAAGAGGCTGATGCAAGTGCAGGGAAAAGAGGCTGATACAAGTGCAGGGAAAGAGGCTGATACAAGTGCAGGGGAAAGAGGCTGATACAAGTGCAGGGAAAAGAGGCTGATACAAGTGCAGGGAAAAGAGGCTGATACAAGTGCAGGGAAAAGAGGCTGATACAAGTGCAGGGGGGAGAGGCTGATACAAGTGCAGGGGAAAGAGGCTGATACAAGTGCAGGGAAAAGAGGCTGATACAAGTGCAGGGAAAAGAGGCTGATACAAGTGCAAGGAAAAGAGGCTGATACAAGTGCAAGGAAAAGAGGCTGATACAAGTGCAGGGAAAAGAGGCTGATACAAGTGCAGGGGGGAGAGGCTGATACAAGTGCAGGGGGGGAGAGGCTGATACAAGTGCAGGGAAAAGAGGCTGATACAAGTGCAGGGGGAGAGGCTGATACAAGTGCAGGGGAAAGAGGCTGATACAAGTGCAGGGAGGAGAGGCTGATACAAGTGCAGGGGGAGAGGCTGATACAAGTGCAGGGGGGAGAGGCTGATACAAGTGCAGGGAAAAGAGGCTGATACAAGTGCAAGGAAAAGAGGCTGATACAAGTGCAGGGAAAAGAGGCTGATACAAGTGCAGGGGGGAGAGGCTGATACAAGTGCAGGGGGGGAGAGGCTGATACAAGTGCAGGGAAAAGAGGCTGATACAAGTGCAGGGAAAAGAGGCTGATACAAGTGCAGGGGAAAGAGGCTGATACAAGTGCAGGGAAAAGGCTGATACAAGTGCAGGGGAAAGAGGCTGATACAAGTGCGGGGGGAAAAGAGGCTGATACGAGTGCAGGGAAAAGAGGCTGATACAAGTGCAGGGAAAAGAGGCTGATACAAGTGCAGGGAAAAGAGGCTGATACAAGTGCAGGGAAAAGAGGCTGATACAAGTGCAGGGGAAAGAGGCTGATACAAGTGCAGGGAAAAGAGGCTGATACAAGTGCAGGGAAAAGAGGCTGATACAAGTGCAGGGAAAAGAGGCTGATACAAGTGCAGGGGAAAGAGGCTGATACAAGTGCAGGGAAAAGAGGCTGATACAAGTGCAGGGGAAAGAGGCTGATACAAGTGCAGGGAAAAGGCTGATACAAGTGCAGGGGAAAGAGGCTGATACAAGTGCAGGGAAAAGAGGCTGCTACAAGTGCAGAGAAAGAGCCTGATACAAGTGCAGGGAAAAGAGGCTGATACAAGTGCAGGGAAAAGAGGCTGATACAAGTGCAGGGAAAAGAGGCTGATACAAGTGCAGGGAAAAGAGGCTGATACAAGTGCAGGGGAAAAGAGGCTGATACAAGTGCAGGGAAAAGAGGCTGATACAAGTGCAGGGGAAAGAGGCTGATACAAGTGCAGGGAAAAGAGGCTGATACAAGTGCAGGGAAAAGAGGCTGATACAAGTGCAGGGAAAAGAGGCTGATACAAGTGCAGGGGAAAGAGGCTGATACAAGTGCAGGGGAAAGAGGCTGATACAAGTGCAGGGGAAAGAGGCTGATACAAGTGCAGGGGAAAGAGGCTGATACAAGTGCAGGGGAAAGAGGCTGATACAAGTGCAGGGGAAAGAGGCTGATACAAGTGCAGGGGAAAGAGGCTGCTACAAGTGCAGGGAAAAGAGGCTGATACAAGTGCAGGGAAAAGAGGCTGATACAAGTGCAGGGGAAAGAGGCTGCTACAAGTGCAGGGAAAAGAGGCTGATACAAGTGCAGGGAAAAGAGGCTGATACAAGTGCAGGGGAAAGAGGCTGATACAAGTGCAGGGGAAAGAGGCTGCTACAAGTGCAGGGAAAAGAGGCTGATACAAGTGCAGGGGAAAGAGGCTGATACAAGTGCAGGGGAAAGAGGCTGATACAAGTGCAGGGGAAAGAGGCTGCTACAAGTGCAGGGAAAAGAGGCTGATACAAGTGCGGGGGGAAAAGAGGCTGATACAAGTGCGGGGGGAAAGAGGCTGATACAAGTGCAGGGAAAAGAGGCTGCTACAAGTGCAGGGAAAAGAGGCTGATACGAGTGCAGGGAAAAGAGGCTGATAGGAGTGCAGAGGAAAGAGGCTGATACAAGTGCAGGGAAAAGAGGCTGATACAAGTGCAGGGAAAAGAGGCTGATACAAGTGCAGAGAAAAGAGGCTGATACAAGTGCAGGGGGGGAAAGAGGCTGATACAAGTGCAGGGGAAAAGAGGCTGATAGGAGTGCAGGGAAAAGAGGCTGATAGGAGTGCAGGGGAAAGAGGCTAATACAAGTGCAGAGAAAAGAGGCTGATACAAGTGCAGAGAAAAGAGGCTGATACAAGTGCAGGGAAAAGAGGCTGATACAAGTGCAGGGGGGGAAAGAGGCTGATACAAGTGCAGGGGAAAAGAGGCTGATAGGAGTGCAGGGAAAAGAGGCTGATAGGAGTGCAGGGAAAAGAGGCTGATACAAGTGCAGGGGGAAGAGGCTGATACAAGTGCAGGGAAAAGAGGCTGATACAAGTGCAGGGGAAAGAGGCTGATACAAGTGCAGGGGAAAGAGGCTGATACAAGTGCAGGGGAAAGAGGCTGATACAAGTGCAGGGAAAAGAGGCTGATACAAGTGCAGGGAAAAAAGGCTGATACAAGTGCAGGGAAAAGAGGCTGATACAAGTGCGGGGGGAAAAGAGGCTGATACGAGTGCAGGGAAAAGAGGCTGATACAAGTGCAGGGAAAAGAGGCTGATACAAGTGCGGGGGGAAAAGAGGCTGATACAAGTACAGGGAAAAGAGGCTGATAGGAGTGCAGGGAAAAGAGGCTGATAGGAGTGCAGGGAAAAAAGGCTGATAGGAGTGCAGGGGAAAGAGGCTGATAGGAGTGCAGGGGAAAGAGGCTGATAGGAGTGCAGGGGAAAGAGGCTAATACAAGTGCAGAGAAAAGAGGCTGATACAAGTGCAGAGAAAAGAGGCTGATACAAGTGCAGGGAAAAGAGGCTGATACAAGTGCAGGGGGGGAAAGAGGCTGATACAAGTGCAGGGGAAAAGAGGCTGATAGGAGTGCAGGGAAAAGAGGCTGATAGGAGTGCAGGGGAAAGAGGCTGCTACAAGTGCAGAGAAAAGAGGCTGATACAAGTGCAGGGAAAAGAGGCTGATACAAGTGCAGGGGAAGAAGCTGATACAAGTGCAGGGAAAAGAGGCTGATACAAGTGCGGGGGGGAAAGAGGCTGATACAAATGCAGGGGAAAAGAGGCTGATACAAGTGCAGGGAAAAGAGGCTGATACAAGTGCAGGGGAAAGAGGCTGATACAAGTGCGGGGGAAAAGAGGCTGATACAAGTGCAGGGAAAAGAGGCTGATACAAGTGCAGGGAAAAGAGGCTGATACAAGTGCGGGGGAAAGAGGCTGATACAAGTGCAGGGGAAAGAGGCTGATACAAGTGCAGGGGAAAGAGGCTGATACAAGTGCAGGGAAAAGAGGCAGATACAAGTGCAGGGGAAAGAGGCTGATACAAGTGCAGGGAAAAGAGGCTGATACAAGTGCAGGGGAAAAGAGGCTGATACAAGTGCAGGGGAAAAGAGGCTGATACAAGTGCAGGGAAAAGAGGCTGATACAAGTGCAGGGGAAAAGAGGCTGATACAAGTGCGGGGAAAGAGGCTGATACAAGTGCAGGGGAAAGAGGCTGATACAAGTGCAGGGGAAAGAGGCTGATACAAGTGCAGGGAAAAGAGGCAGATACAAGTGCAGGGGAAAGAGGCTGATACAAGTGCAGGGAAAAGAGGCTGATACAAGTGCAGGGAAAAGAGGCTGATACAAGTGCAGGGGAAAGAGGCTGATACAAGTGCAGGGAAAGAGGCTGATACAAGTGCAGGGAAAAGAGGCTGATACAAGTGCAGGGGAAAGAGGCTGATACAAGTGCAGGGGGAGAGGCTGATACAAGTGCAGGGAAAAGAGGCTGATACAAGTGCAGGGGAAAGAGGCTGATACAAGTGCATGGGAAAGAGGCTGATACAAGTGCAGGGGAAAAGAGGCTGATACAAGTGCAGGGGAAAAGAGGCTGATACAAGTGCAGGGGAAAAGAGGCTGATACAAGTGCAGGGGAAAGAGGCTGATACAAGTGCAGGGGGGGAAGAGGCTGATACAAGTGCAGGGAAAGAGGCTGATACAAGTGCAGGGGGGAAGAGGCTGATACAAGTGCAGGGGAAAGAGGCTGATACAAGTGCAGGGGGAAAGAGGCTGAAACAAGTGCAGGGAAAAGAGGCTGATACAAGTGCAGGGAAAAGAGGCTGCTACAAGTGCAGGGGAAAGAGGCTGATACAAGTGCAGGGGAAAGAGGCTGATACAAGTGCGGGGGGAAAAGAGGCTGATACGAGTGCAGGGGAAAAGAGGCTGATAGGAGTGCAGGGGAAAGAGGCTGCTACAAGTGCAGAGAAAAGAGGCTGATACAAGTGCAGAGAAAAGAGGCTGATACAAGTGCAGGGAAAAGAGGCTGATACAAGCGCAGGGAAAGAGGCTGATACAAGTGCAGGGGGGAAAGAGGCTGATACAAGTGCAGGGGGGAAAGAGGCTGATACAAGTGCAGGGAAAAGAGGCTGATACAAGTGCAGGGGAAGAGGCTGATACAAGTGCAGGGAAAAGAGGCTGATACAAGTGCGTGGGAAAGAGGCTGATACAAGTGCAGGGGAAAAGAGGCTGATACAAGTGCAGGGAAAAGAGGCTGATACAAGTGCAGGGAAAAGAGGCTGATACAAGTGCAGGGGAAAAGAGGCTGATACAAGTGCAGGGGAAAGAGGCTGATACAAGTGCAGGGGAAAAGAGGCTGATACAAGTGCAGGGAAAGAGGCTGATACAAGTGCAGGGAAAGAGGCTGATACAAGTGCAGGGAAAAGAGGCTGATACAAGTGCAGGGAAAAGAGGCTGATACAAGTGCAAGGAAAAGAGGCTGATACAAGTGCAGGGAAAAGAGGCTGATACAAGTGCAGGGGAAAAGAGGCTGATACAAGTGCAGGGGGGAGAGGCTGATACAAGTGCAGGGGGGGAGAGGCTGATACAAGTGCAGGGAAAAGAGGCTGATACAAGTGCAGGGGGGAGAGGCTGATACAAGTGCAGGGGAAAGAGGCTGATACAAGTGCAGGGAGGAGAGGCTGATACAAGTGCAGGGGGGAGAGGCTGATACAAGTGCAGGGGGGGAGAGGCTGATACAAGTGCAGGGAAAAGAGGCTGATACAAGTGCAAGGAAAAGAGGCTGATACAAGTGCAGGGAAAGGGAAAAGAGGCTGATACAAGTGCAGGGGGGAGAGGCTGATACAAGTGCAGGGGGGGAGAGGCTGATACAAGTGCAGGGAAAAGAGGCTGATACAAGTGCAGGGAAAAGAGGCTGATACAAGTGCAGGGGAAAGAGGCTGATACAAGTGCAGGGAAAAGGCTGATACAAGTGCAGGGGAAAGAGGCTGATACAAGTGCGGGGGGAAAAGAGGCTGATACGAGTGCAGGGAAAAGAGGCTGATACAAGTGCAGGGAAAAGAGGCTGATACAAGTGCAGGGAAAAGAGGCTGATACAAGTGCAGGGAAAAGAGGCTGATACAAGTGCAGGGGAAAGAGGCTGATACAAGTGCAGGGAAAAGAGGCTGATACAAGTGCAGGGAAAAGAGGCTGATACAAGTGCAGGGAAAAGAGGCTGATACAAGTGCAGGGGAAAGAGGCTGATACAAGTGCAGGGAAAAGAGGCTGATACAAGTGCAGGGGAAAGAGGCTGATACAAGTGCAGGGAAAAGGCTGATACAAGTGCAGGGGAAAGAGGCTGATACAAGTGCAGGGAAAAGAGGCTGCTACAAGTGCAGGAGAAAGAGCCTGATACAAGTGCAGGGAAAAGAGGCTGATACAAGTGCAGGGAAAAGAGGCTGATACAAGTGCAGGGAAAAGAGGCTGATACAAGTGCAGGGAAAAGAGGCTGATACAAGTGCAGGGAAAAGAGGCTGATACAAGTGCAGGGAAAAGAGGCTGATACAAGTGCAGGGGAAAGAGGCTGATACAAGTGCAGGGAAAAGAGGCTGATACAAGTGCAGGGAAAAGAGGCTGATACAAGTGCAGGGAAAAGAGGCTGATACAAGTGCAGGGGAAAGAGGCTGATACAAGTGCAGGGGAAAGAGGCTGATACAAGTGCAGGGGAAAGAGGCTGATACAAGTGCAGGGGAAAGAGGCTGATACAAGTGCAGGGGAAAGAGGCTGATACAAGTGCAGGGGAAAGAGGCTGATACAAGTGCAGGGGAAAGAGGCTGCTACAAGTGCAGGGAAAAGAGGCTGATACAAGTGCAGGGAAAAGAGGCTGATACAAGTGCAGGGGAAAGAGGCTGCTACAAGTGCAGGGAAAAGAGGCTGATACAAGTGCAGGGAAAAGAGGCTGATACAAGTGCAGGGGAAAGAGGCTGATACAAGTGCAGGGGAAAGAGGCTGCTACAAGTGCAGGGAAAAGAGGCTGATACAAGTGCAGGGGAAAGAGGCTGATACAAGTGCAGGGGAAAGAGGCTGATACAAGTGCAGGGGAAAGAGGCTGCTACAAGTGCAGGGAAAAGAGGCTGATACAAGTGCGGGGGGAAAAGAGGCTGATACAAGTGCGGGGGGGAAAGAGGCTGATACAAGTGCAGGGAAAAGAGGCTGCTACAAGTGCAGGGAAAAGAGGCTGATACGAGTGCAGGGAAAAGAGGCTGATAGGAGTGCAGAGGAAAGAGGCTGATACAAGTGCAGGGAAAAGAGGCTGATACAAGTGCAGGGAAAAGAGGCTGATACAAGTGCAGAGAAAAGAGGCTGATACAAGTGCAGGGGGGGAAAGAGGCTGATACAAGTGCAGGGGAAAAGAGGCTGATAGGAGTGCAGGGAAAAGAGGCTGATAGGAGTGCAGGGGAAAGAGGCTAATACAAGTGCAGAGAAAAGAGGCTGATACAAGTGCAGAGAAAAGAGGCTGATACAAGTGCAGGGAAAAGAGGCTGATACAAGTGCAGGGGGGGAAAGAGGCTGATACAAGTGCAGGGGAAAAGAGGCTGATAGGAGTGCAGGGAAAAGAGGCTGATAGGAGTGCAGGGAAAAGAGGCTGATACAAGTGCAGGGGGAAGAGGCTGATACAAGTGCAGGGAAAAGAGGCTGATACAAGTGCAGGGGAAAGAGGCTGATACAAGTGCAGGGGAAAGAGGCTGATACAAGTGCAGGGGAAAGAGGCTGATACAAGTGCAGGGAAAAGAGGCTGATACAAGTGCAGGGAAAAAAGGCTGATACAAGTGCAGGGAAAAGAGGCTGATACAAGTGCGGGGGGAAAAGAGGCTGATACGAGTGCAGGGAAAAGAGGCTGATACAAGTGCAGGGAAAAGAGGCTGATACAAGTGCGGGGGGAAAAGAGGCTGATACAAGTACAGGGAAAAGAGGCTGATAGGAGTGCAGGGAAAAGAGGCTGATAGGAGTGCAGGGAAAAAAGGCTGATAGGAGTGCAGGGGAAAGAGGCTGATAGGAGTGCAGGGGAAAGAGGCTGATAGGAGTGCAGGGGAAAGAGGCTAATACAAGTGCAGAGAAAAGAGGCTGATACAAGTGCAGAGAAAAGAGGCTGATACAAGTGCAGGGAAAAGAGGCTGATACAAGTGCAGGGGGGGAAAGAGGCTGATACAAGTGCAGGGGAAAAGAGGCTGATAGGAGTGCAGGGAAAAGAGGCTGATAGGAGTGCAGGGGAAAGAGGCTGCTACAAGTGCAGAGAAAAGAGGCTGATACAAGTGCAGGGAAAAGAGGCTGATACAAGTGCAGGGGGAAGAAGCTGATACAAGTGCAGGGAAAAGAGGCTGATACAAGTGCGGGGGGGAAAGAGGCTGATACAAATGCAGGGGAAAAGAGGCTGATACAAGTGCAGGGAAAAGAGGCTGATACAAGTGCAGGGGAAAGAGGCTGATACAAGTGCGGGGGAAAAGAGGCTGATACAAGTGCAGGGAAAAGAGGCTGATACAAGTGCAGGGAAAAGAGGCTGATACAAGTGCGGGGGAAAGAGGCTGATACAAGTGCAGGGGAAAGAGGCTGATACAAGTGCAGGGGAAAGAGGCTGATACAAGTGCAGGGAAAAGAGGCAGATACAAGTGCAGGGGAAAGAGGCTGATACAAGTGCAGGGAAAAGAGGCTGATACAAGTGCAGGGAAAAGAGGCTGATACAAGTGCAGGGGAAAAGAGGCTGATACAAGTGCAGGGAAAAGAGGCTGATACAAGTGCAGGGAAAAGAGGCTGATACAAGTGCGGGGGAAAGAGGCTGATACAAGTGCAGGGGAAAGAGGCTGATACAAGTGCAGGGGAAAGAGGCTGATACAAGTGCAGGGAAAAGAGGCAGATACAAGTGCAGGGGAAAGAGGCTGATACAAGTGCAGGGAAAAGAGGCTGATACAAGTGCAGGGAAAAGAGGCTGATACAAGTGCAGGGGAAAGAGGCTGATACAAGTGCATGGGAAAGAGGCTGATACAAGTGCAGGGAAAAGAGGCTGATACAAGTGCAGGGGAAAGAGGCTGATACAAGTGCAGGGGGGAGAGGCTGATACAAGTGCAGGGAAAAGAGGCTGATACAAGTGCAGGGGAAAGAGGCTGATACAAGTGCATGGGAAAGAGGCTGATACAAGTGCAGGGAAAAGAGGCTGATACAAGTGCAGGGAAAAGAGGCTGATACAAGTGCAGGGAAAAGAGGCTGATACAAGTGCAGGGGAAAGAGGCTGATACAAGTGCAGGGGGGGAAGAGGCTGATACAAGTGCAGGGGAAAGAGGCTGATACAAGTGCAGGGGGGGAAGAGGCTGATACAAGTGCAGGGGAAAGAGGCTGATACAAGTGCAGGGGAAAGAGGCTGAAACAAGTGCAGGGAAAAAGAGGCTGATACAAGTGCAGGGAAAAGAGGCTGCTACAAGTGCAGGGGAAAGAGGCTGATACAAGTGCAGGGGAAAGAGGCTGATACAAGTGCGGGGGGAAAAGAGGCTGATACGAGTGCAGGGGAAAAGAGGCTGATAGGAGTGCAGGGGAAAGAGGCTGCTACAAGTGCAGAGAAAAGAGGCTGATACAAGTGCAGAGAAAAGAGGCTGATACAAGTGCAGGGAAAAGAGGCTGATACAAGCGCAGGGAAAAGAGGCTGATACAAGTGCAGGGGGGGAAAGAGGCTGATACAAGTGCAGGGGGGGAAAGAGGCTGATACAAGTGCAGGGAAAAGAGACTGATACAAGTGCAGGGGGAAGAGGCTGATACAAGTGCAGGGAAAAGAGGCTGATACAAGTGCGGGGGGGAAAGAGGCTGATACAAGTGCAGGGGAAAAGAGGCTGATACAAGTGCAGGGAAAAGAGGCTGATACAAGTGCAGGGAAAAGAGGCTGATACAAGTGCAGGGAAAAGAGGCTGATACAATTGCAGGGGAAAGAGGCTGATACAAGTGCGGGGGGAAAAGAGGCTGATACAAGTGCAGGGAAAAGAGGCTGATACAAGTGCCGGGAAAAGAGGCTGATACAAGTGCAGGGAAAAGAGGCTGATACAAGTGCAGGGAAAAGAGGCTGATGCAAGTGCAGGGAAAAAAGGCTGATACAAGTGCAGGGAAAAGAGGCTGATACAAGTGCGGGGGAAAGAGGCTGATACAAGTGCAGGGGAAAGAGGCTGATACAAGTGCAGGGGAAAGAGGCTGATACAAGTGCAGGGGAAAGAGGCTGATACAAGTGCAGGGGAAAGAGGCTGATACAAGTGCAGGGGGGAGAGGCTGATACAAGTGCAGGGAAAAGAGGCTGATACAAGTGCAGGGGAAAGAGGCTGATACAAGTGCAGGGGAAAGAGGCTGATACAAGTGCAGGGGAAAGAGGCTGATACAAGTGCAGGGGAAAGAGGCTGATACAAGTGCAGGGGAAAGAGGCTGCTACAAGTGCAGGGGGGGAAAGAGGCTGATACAAGTGCAGGGAAAAGAGGCTGATACAAGTGCAGGGAAAAGAGGCTGATACAAGTGCAGGGAAAAGAGGCTGATACAAGTGCAGGGAAAAGAGGCTGATACAAGTGCAGGGGAAAGAGGCTGATGCAAGTGCAGGGAAAAGAGGCTGATACAAGTGCAGGGAAAAGAGGCTGATACAAGTGCAGGGGAAAGAGGCTGATGCAAGTGCAGGGAAAAGAGGCTGATACAAGTGCAGGGAAAAGAGGCTGATACAAGTGCAGGGGAAAGAGGCTGATACAAGTGCAGGGAAAAGAGGCTGATACAAGTGCAGGGAAAAGAGGCTGATACAAGTGCAGGGAAAAGAGGCTGATACAAGTGCAGGGAAAAGAGGCTGATACAAGTGCAGGGAAAAGAGGCTGATACAAGTGCAGGGAAAAGAGGCTGATACAAGTGCAGGGAAAAGAGGCTGATGCAAGTGCAGGGAAAAGAGGCTGATACAAGTGCAGGGAAAAGAGGCTGATACAAGTGCAGGGGAAAGAGGCTGATACAAGTGCAGGGAAAAGAGGCTGATACAAGTGCAGGGAAAAGAGGCTGATGCAAGTGCAGGGAAAAGAGGCTGATACAAGTGCAGGGAAAAGAGGCTGATACAAGTGCAGGGAAAAGAGGCTGATACAAGTGCAGGGAAAAGAGGCTGATACAAGTGCAGGGAAAAGAGGCTGATACAAGTGCAGGGAAAAGAGGCTGATACAAGTGCAGGGAAAAGAGGCTGCTACAAGTGCAGGGGAAAGAGGCTGATACAAGTGCAGGGAAAAGAGGCTGATACAAGTGCAGGGAAAAGAGGCTGATACAAGTGCAGGGAAGAGAGGCTGATACAAGTGCAGGGAAAAGAGGCTGATACAAGTGCAGGGAAAAGAGGCTGATGCAAGTGCAGGGAAAAGAGGCTGATACAAGTGCAGGGAAAAGAGGCTTATACAAGTGCAGGGGAAAGAGGCTGCTACAAGTGCAGGGGAAAGAGGCTGCTACAAGTGCAGGGGAAAGAGGCTGATACAAGTGCAGGGGGGGAAGAGGCTGATACAAGTGCAGGGGAAAGAGGCTGATACAAGTGCAGGGGGGGAAAGAGGCTGATACAAGTGCAGGGGAAAGAGGCTGATACAAGTGCAGGGGAAAGAGGCTGATACAAGTGCAGGGGAAAGAGGCTGATACAAGTGCAGGGAAAAGAGGCTGATACAAGTGCAGGGAAAAGAGGCTGATACAAGTGCAGGGAAAAGAGGCTGATACAAGTGCAGGGAAAAGAGGCTGATACAAGTGCAGGGAAAAAAGGCTGATACAAGTGCAGGGAAAAGAGGCTGATGCAAGTGCAGGGAAAAGAGGCTGATACAAGTGCAGGGAAAAGAGGCTGATACAAGTGCAGGGGAAAGAGGCTTATACAAGTGCAGGGGAAAGAGGCTGATACAAGTGCAGGGGAAAGAGGCTGCTACAAGTGCAGGGAAAAGAGGCTGATACAAGTGCAGGGGGGGAAAGAGGCTGATACAAGTGCAGGGAAAAGAGGCTGATACAAGTGCAGGGAAAAGAGGCTGATACAAGTGCAGGGGGGGGGGACAGGCTGATACAAGTGCAGGGAAAAGAGGCTGATACAAGTGCAGGGGAAAGAGGCTGATGCAAGTGCAGGGAAAAGAGGCTGATACAAGTGCAGGGAAAAGAGGCTGATACAAGTGCAGGGAAAAGAGGCTGATACAAGTGCAGGGAAAAGAGGCTGATACAAGTGCAGGGAAAAGAGGCTGATACAAGTGCAGGGAAAAGAGGCTGATACAAGTGCAGGGAAAAGAGGCTGATACAAGTGCAGGGAAAAGAGGCTGATACAAGTGCAGGGAAAAGAGGCTGATGCAAGTGCAGGGAAAAGAGGCTGATACAAGTGCAGGGAAAAGAGGCTGATACAAGTGCAGGGGAAAGAGGCTGATACAAGTGCAGGGAAAAGAGGCTGATACAAGTGCAGGGAAAAGAGGCTGATGCAAGTGCAGGGAAAAGAGGCTGATACAAGTGCAGGGAAAAGAGGCTGATACAAGTGCAGGGAAAAGAGGCTGATACAAGTGCAGGGAAAAGAGGCTGATACAAGTGCAGGGAAAAGAGGCTGATACAAGTGCAGGGAAAAGAGGCTGATACAAGTGCAGGGAAAAGAGGCTGCTACAAGTGCAGGGGAAAGAGGCTGATACAAGTGCAGGGAAAAGAGGCTGATACAAGTGCAGGGAAAAGAGGCTGATACAAGTGCAGGGAAGAGAGGCTGATACAAGTGCAGGGAAAAGAGGCTGATACAAGTGCAGGGAAAAGAGGCTGATGCAAGTGCAGGGAAAAGAGGCTGATACAAGTGCAGGGAAAAGAGGCTGATACAAGTGCAGGGGAAAGAGGCTGCTACAAGTGCAGGGGAAAGAGGCTGATACAAGTGCAGGGGAAAGAGGCTGCTACAAGTGCAGGGGAAAGAGGCTGATACAAGTGCAGGGGGGGAAGAGGCTGATACAAGTGCAGGGGAAAGAGGCTGATACAAGTGCAGGGGGGGAAAGAGGCTGATACAAGTGCAGGGAAAAGAGGCTGATACAAGTGCAGGGGAAAGAGGCTGATACAAGTGCAGGGGAAAGAGGCTGATACAAGTGCAGGGAAAAGAGGCTGATACAAGTGCAGGGAAAAGAGGCTGATACAAGTGCAGGGAAAAGAGGCTGATACAAGTGCAGGGAAAAGAGGCTGATACAAGTGCAGGGGAAAGAGGCTTATACAAGTGCAGGGGAAAGAGGCTGATACAAGTGCAGGGGAAAGAGGCTGCTACAAGTGCAGGGGGGGAAAGAGGCTGATACAAGTGCAGGGAAAAGAGGCTGATACAAGTGCAGGGAAAAGAGGCTGATACAAGTGCAGAGGAAAGAGGCTGATGCAAGTGCAGGGAAAAGAGGCTGATACAAGTGCAGGGAAAAGAGGCTGATACAAGTGCAGGGGAAAGAGGCTGATACAAGTGCAGGGAAAAGAGGCTGATACAAGTGCAGGGAAAAGAGGCTGATACAAGTGCAGGGAAAAGAGGCTGATACAAGTGCAGGGAAAAGAGGCTGATACAAGTGCAGGGAAAAGAGGCTGATACAAGTGCAGGGAAAAGAGGCTGATACAAGTGCAGGGAAAAGAGGCTGATACAAGTGCAGGGAAAAGAGGCTGATGCAAGTGCAGGGAAAAGAGGCTGATACAAGTGCAGGGAAAAGAGGCTGATACAAGTGCAGGGAAAAGAGGCTGATACAAGTGCAGGGAAAAGAGGCTGATACAAGTGCAGGGGAAAGAGGCTGATGCAAGTGCAGGGAAAAGAGACTGATACAAGTGCAGGGAAAAGAGGCTGATACAAGTGCAGGGGAAAGAGGCTGATGCAAGTGCAGGGAAAAGAGACTGATACAAGTGCAGGGAAAAGAGGCTGATACAAGTGCAGGGGAAAGAGGCTGATGCAAGTGCAGGGAAAAGAGGCTGATACAAGTGCAGGGAAAAGAGGCTGATACAAGTGCAGGGGAAAGAGGCTGATACAAGTGCAGGGAAAAGAGGCTGATACAAGTGCAGGGAAAAGAGGCTGATACAAGTGCAGGGAAAAGAGGCTGATACAAGTGCAGGGAAAAGAGGCTGATACAAGTGCAGGGAAAAGAGGCTGATACAAGTGCAGGGAAAAGAGGCTGATGCAAGTGCAGGGAAAAGAGGCTGATACAAGTGCAGGGAAAAGAGGCTGATACAAGTGCAGGGGAAAGAGGCTGATACAAGTGCAGGGAAAAGAGGCTGATACAAGTGCAGGGAAAAGAGGCTGATGCAAGTGCAGGGAAAAGAGGCTGATACAAGTGCAGGGAAAAGAGGCTGATACAAGTGCAGGGAAAAGAGGCTGATACAAGTGCAGGGAAAAGAGGCTGATACAAGTGCAGGGAAAAGAGGCTGATACAAGTGCAGGGAAAAGAGGCTGATACAAGTGCAGGGAAAAGAGGCTGATACAAGTGCAGGGAAAAGAGGCTGATACAAGTGCAGGGAAAAGAGGCTGATACAAGTGCAGGGAAAAGAGGCTGATACAAGTGCAGGGAAAAGAGGCTGATACAAGTGCAGGGAAAAGAGGCTGCTACAAGTGCAGGGGAAAGAGGCTGATACAAGTGCAGGGAAAAGAGGCTGATACAAGTGCAGGGAAAAGAGGCTGATACAAGTGCAGGGAAGAGAGGCTGATACAAGAGCAGGGAAAAGAGGCTGATACAAGTGCAGGGAAAAGAGGCTGATGCAAGTGCAGGGAAAAGAGGCTGATACAAGTGCAGGGAAAAGAGGCTGATACAAGTGCGGGGGGAAAGAGGCTGATACAAGTGCAGGGAAAAGAGGCTGATACAAGTGCAGGGGAAAAGAGGCTGATACAAGTGCAGGGAAAAGAGGCTGATACAAGTGCAGGGGAAAGAGGCTGCTACAAGTGCAGGGGAAAGAGGCTGATACAAGTGCAGGGGAAAGAGGCTGCTACAAGTGCAGGGGAAAGAGGCTGATACAAGTGCAGGGAAAAGAGGCTGATACAAGTGCAGGGGAAAGAGGCTGATACAAGTGCAGGGGAAAGAGGCTGATACAAGTGCAGGGAAAAGAGGCTGATACAAGTGCAGGGAAAAGAGGCTGATACAAGTGCAGGGAAAAGAGGCTGATACAAGTGCAGGGAAAAGAGGCTGATACAAGTGCAGGGGAAAGAGGCTTATACAAGTGCAGGGGAAAGAGGCTGATACAAGTGCAGGGGAAAGAGGCTGCTACAAGTGCAGGGGGGGAAAGAGGCTGATACAAGTGCAGGGAAAAGAGGCTGATACAAGTGCAGGGAAAAGAGGCTGATACAAGTGCAGAGGAAAGAGGCTGATGCAAGTGCAGGGAAAAGAGGCTGATACAAGTGCAGGGAAAAGAGGCTGATACAAGTGCAGGGGAAAGAGGCTGATACAAGTGCAGGGAAAAGAGGCTGATACAAGTGCAGGGAAAAGAGGCTGATACAAGTGCAGGGAAAAGAGGCTGATGCAAGTGCAGGGAAAAGAGGCTGATACAAGTGCAGGGAAAAGAGGCTGATACAAGTGCAGGGAAAAGAGGCTGATACAAGTGCAGGGAAAAGAGGCTGATACAAGTGCAGGGAAAAGAGGCTGATGCAAGTGCAGGGAAAAGAGGCTGATACAAGTGCAGGGAAAAGAGGCTGATACAAGTGCAGGGGAAAGAGGCTGATGCAAGTGCAGGGAAAAGAGACTGATACAAGTGCAGGGAAAAGAGGCTGATACAAGTGCAGGGGAAAGAGGCTGATGCAAGTGCAGGGAAAAGAGGCTGATACAAGTGCAGGGAAAAGAGGCTGATACAAGTGCAGGGGAAAGAGGCTGATACAAGTGCAGGGAAAAGAGGCTGATACAAGTGCAGGGAAAAGAGGCTGATACAAGTGCAGGGAAAAGAGGCTGATACAAGTGCAGGGAAAAGAGGCTGATACAAGTGCAGGGAAAAGAGGCTGATACAAGTGCAGGGAAAAGAGGCTGATGCAAGTGCAGGGAAAAGAGGCTGATACAAGTGCAGGGAAAAGAGGCTGATACAAGTGCAGGGGAAAGAGGCTGATACAAGTGCAGGGAAAAGAGGCTGATACAAGTGCAGGGAAAAGAGGCTGATGCAAGTGCAGGGAAAAGAGGCTGATACAAGTGCAGGGAAAAGAGGCTGATACAAGTGCAGGGAAAAGAGGCTGATACAAGTGCAGGGAAAAGAGGCTGATACAAGTGCAGGGAAAAGAGGCTGATACAAGTGCAGGGAAAAGAGGCTGCTACAAGTGCAGGGGAAAGAGGCTGATACAAGTGCAGGGGAAAGAGGCTGATACAAGTGCAGGGAAAAGAGGCTGATACAAGTGCAGGGAAAAGAGGCTGATACAAGTGCAGGGAAGAGAGGCTGATACAAGTGCAGGGAAAAGAGGCTGATACAAGTGCAGGGAAAAGAGGCTGATGCAAGTGCAGGGAAAAGAGGCTGATACAAGTGCAGGGAAAAGAGGCTGATACAAGTGCAGGGGAAAGAGGCTGCTACAAGTGCAGGGGAAAGAGGCTGATACAAGTGCAGGGGAAAGAGGCTGCTACAAGTGCAGGGGAAAGAGGCTGATACAAGTGCAGGGGGGGGAAGAGGCTGATACAAGTGCAGGGGAAAGAGGCTGATACAAGTGCAGGGGAAAGAGGCTGATACAAGTGCAGGGGAAAGAGGCTGATACAAGTGCAGGGAAAAGAGGCTGATACAAGTGCAGGGAAAAGAGGCTGATACAAGTGCAGGGAAAAGAGGCTGATACAAGTGCAGGGGAAAGAGGCTGATACAAGTGCAGGGAAAAGAGGCTGATACAAGTGCAGGGAAAAGAGGCTGATGCAAGTGCAGGGAAAAGAGGCTGATACAAGTGCAGGGAAAAGAGGCTGATACAAGTGCAGGGGAAAGAGGCTTATACAAGTGCAGGGGAAAGAGGCTGATACAAGTGCAGGGGAAAGAGGCTGCTACAAGTGCAGGGGGGGAAAGAGGCTGATACAAGTGCAGGGAAAAGAGGCTGATACAAGTGCAGGGAAAAGAGGCTGATACAAGTGCAGGGAAAAGAGGCTGATACAAGTGCAGGGGAAAGAGGCTGATGCAAGTGCAGGGAAAAGAGGCTGATACAAGTGCAGGGAAAAGAGGCTGATACAAGTGCAGGGGAAAGAGGCTGATACAAGTGCAGGGAAAAGAGGCTGATACAAGTGCAGGGAAAAGAGGCTGATACAAGTGCAGGGAAAAGAGGCTGATACAAGTGCAGGGGAAAGAGGCTGATACAAGTGCAGGGAAAAGAGGCTGATACAAGTGCAGGGAAAAGAGGCTGATACAAGTGCAGGGAAAAGAGGCTGATACAAGTGCAGGGAAAAGAGGCTGATACAAGTGCAGGGAAAAGAGGCTGATACAAGTGCAGGGAAAAGAGGCTGATGCAAGTGCAGGGAAAAGAGGCTGATACAAGTGCAGGGAAAAGAGGCTGATACAAGTGCAGGGGAAAGAGGCTGATACAAGTGCAGGGGGGGGAAGAGGCTGATACAAGTGCAGGGAAGAGAGGCTGATACAAGTGCAGGGAAAAGAGGCTGATACAAGTGCAGGAAAAAGAGGCTGATACAAGTGCAGGGGAAAGAGGCTGATACAAGTGCAGGGAAAAGAGGCTGATACAAGTGCAGGGAAAAGAGGCTGATACAAGTGCAGGGAAAAGAGGCTGATACAAGTGCAGGGAAAAGAGGCTGATACAAGTGCAGGGAAAAGAGGCTGATACAAGTGCAGGAAAAAGAGGCTGATACAAGTGCAGGGAAAAGAGGCTGATACAAGTGCAGGGGGGGGGGAACTCGGACAGGAAAAAAAATGTTTTAGTTTTTTTAATTCATTACATATTTTCAAATAGCACATCATGCATACATTAATGGCCACGGTGCCCCCAATAATAGTCAAGAGGCAAATAATAAACGTAGTGCCCCAAACACGAGCTCAGTGCCCCCAATAATAGTCAAGAGCCCCATAATAGGCACAGTGCCCCCAATAACAGGCACAGTGCCCCCAATAATAGTCAAGAGGTAAATAATAAACGTAGTGCCCCCAAAACCGAGCACAATGCCCCCAATAATAGTCAAGAGCCCCATTATAAGCATAGTGAACCCAATAACAGCCACAGTGCCCCCAATAATAGTCAAGAGCCCCATTATAAGCATAGTGAACCCAATAACAGCCACAGTGCCCCCAATAATAGTCAAGAGCCCCATTATAAGCATAGTGAACCCAATAACAGCCACAGTGCCCCCAATAATAGTCAAGAGCCCCATTATAAGCATAGTGAACCCAATAACAGGCACAGTGCCCCCAATAATAGTCAAGAGTTCCATAATAAGTACAGTGCCCCCAATAACAAGCACAGTGCCCTCAATAATAGTCAAGAACCCCATAACATGCACAGTTCCCCAATAACAAGTGCAGTGCCCTCAATAATAGATGCTGTGCCCCATTAATAGTCAAGAGTCCCATAATGTGTAGTGCCCCAATAACAAGCACAGTGCCCTAAACAGCAAGCACAGTGCCCCCAATAGCAAGCACAGTGCCCCCAATAATAAGCACAGTGCCCCCAATAGCAAGCACAGTGCCCCCAATAATAAGCACAGTGCCCCCAATAATAAGCACAGTGCCCCCAATAACAAATACAGTGCCCACAATAATAGTCAAGAGCCCCATAATAAGCACAAAACCCCCAATAATAGTCAAGAACACCATAACAAGTGCAGTGCCCCCATTAATAGTCAAGAGCCTTATAATAAGTGTAGAGCCCCAATAACTAGCACAGTGCCCCCAATAATATTCAAGAACCTTATAACATGCGCAGTTCCCCCAATAATAAGCGCAGTGCCCCAATAAACACAGTGCCCCCAATAATAAGCACAGTGCCCCCAATAACAAGCACAGTGCCCCAATAATAAGCGCCGTGCCCCCAATAATAAGCGCAGTGACCCCAATAATAAGCGCAGTGCCCCAATAAACACAGTGCCCCCAATAATAAGCACAGTGCCCCCAATAATAAGCACAGTGCCCACAATAATAAGCACAGTGCCCCCAATAATAAGCACAGTGCCCCCAATAATAAGCGCAGTGCCCCCAATAATATGCGCAGTGCCCCCAATAACAGATAAGTGCCCCATAACAAGCGCAGTGCTGCTGAAGACAAGTGACGACACACTGTAGAGGTGGATGAAGCTTTATTTTATGGAGAAAGTTGTTTGACAACGAGTTATTAACCCTTCGTTGTGATACAATTCACCACGAGCCACACAAAGGTTGTTTTTTTATTTATTGGGGTCTTTTGGGCATTTTCCTATTATCTGAAATTTTTGAACTCTTTCACTGAAATATCATTCACCTTATAAAAAATGGGCTCGTCCGGGATTTGAACCCGGGACCTCTCGCACCCTAAGCGAGAATCATACCCCTAGACCAACGAGCCGACACATGCACTGGGAAGGGTTGACGTAATCATTTCCTGCAGAACCAGTGAGTACTGTTCTCTTATTCCTTCTGTATCTTCCCACTGATACATACCGCCATACTGACACATACCTATACTGGTGCATACCGCCATACTGACACATACCTACACTGATACATACCGCCATACTGACACATACCTATACTGGTGCATACCGCCATACTGACACATACCTATACTGGTGCATACCGCCATACTGACACATACCTATACTGGTGCATACCGCCATACTGACACATACCTATACTGGTATATACCGCCATACTGACACATACCTACACTGATACATACCGCCATACTGACACATACCTATACTGGTGCATACCGCCATACTGACACATACCTATACTGGTGCATGCCGCCATACTGACACATACCTATACTGGTGCATACCGCCATACTGACACATACCTATACTGGTGCATACCGCCATACTGACACATACCTATACTGGTGCATACCGCCATACTGACACATACCTATACTGGTGCATACCGCCATACTGACACATACCTATACTGGTGCATACCGCCATACTGACACATACCTATACTGGTGCATACCACCATACTGACACATACCTACGCTGGTGCATACCGCCATACTGACACATACCTACACTGGTGCATACCGCCATACTGACACATACCTACACTGGTGCATACCGCCATACTGACACATACCTACACTGGTGCATACCGCCATACTGACACATAGTTATACTGATACATACCACCATATTGATACTTACCACCATACTGATACACAATGCCATACTGATAGATGTTGTCAAACTGAAACATACCGCCATACTGACACATACCTATACTGGTGCATACCGCCATACTGACACATACCTATACTGGTGCATACCGCCATACTGACACATACCTACACTGGTGCATACCGCCATACTGACACATACCTACACTGGTGCATACCACCATACTGACACATAGTTATACTGATACATACCGTCATATTGATACCACCATACTGATACACAATGCCATACTGATAGATGTCAAACTGAAACATACCGCCATACTGATACATACCGCCATACTGATACACAATGCTATACTGATATATACTGATAGATATTGTCAAACTGAAACATACCACCATATTGATACATACCGCCATACATATTGTCATACTGATATATTCTGGTATACTGATACATACCGCCATACTGATGCATACTGCCATATTGATAGATATTTTCATACTGATACACACCACCATACTGATATCGTCTTACTGACACATACCGCCACACTGATACATACTGCCATACAGATATACTGATACATATTGTCAAACTGATACGTCATATTGTACATACCGCCATACTGATACATATTGTCATATTAATATATACCGACATACTGATCCATACCACCATGTTGATACATACCACCATACTGATACAACTTGTGAAACTGATACATACTGTCATACTGATACATACCACTATACTGATACATACCACTATACTGATACATACCGCTACTGATGCATAATATTGTCATATTGATAGATACTATCATATTGTACATACCGCTATACTGATACATAAAGCTATACTAATACATACTGCTATACTTACATTGTCATTCTGATACATACTGCCATACTGATACATACCGCTATACTGATACAGTTTGTTATACTGGTAAATACCGCCGTACTGCCCCAATAACAAGCACAGTGCCTCAATAACAGCCTTGTGCCCCACAACAAGTGCAATGCCCCCAATAACAGCCAAGTGCCTCACAACAAGCACAGTGTGCATTCCAGTAATCTGGTATTGAGTTCAATGCTGACAGATTACCAGATTATTGACTTCAATCGTGTCAGTAAATCAGGTAATCCGGCACAATCAGATAATCAGGCATCTGATAATCCGGCATAATCAGTCAATAATCATATAATCTAGGACCAATGAACTCAATGCCGGATTACCGGATTTGAGTTCAATGACTTCACCTGAGGTCAGGTCACCTGAGGTCACAGCTGGGGTCCTGCAGAAACTGACACCTCAGGTGAACTCACTGATGTCACCATTCTCACAGCTGTGGCTCCCTCACTGTGTCTCATCGGCCGCAGTGATCGGTCACGTTTTCTAATGTGACCGCGCTCTATGACCTCAAATGTAGCAGAGCTGGGATAATAATGTGACATTGGGGTGTGGATTACATCAGACCTGCAGGGGTGCTTTGGGGGTTAATATTTGTTGTTTTTTCCCTGTGTTTTGTGTTTAGTTCTTTTTACTCTGTTGATAAGTAATGGGTGGTCTCATAGACCCCCTCCCCATTACTAATCCTTAGCTTCATGGCAGCTGTGATTTTTTTGACAAATTGCAGTAGTCATTAACCCCTTCTATTACCCCGATTGCCACCACACCTGGGCAATTGGGATGAGCTGGGTAAAGTGCCGGGATTGGTGCTTCTCCTGGATGCGCCAATTCTGGGGTGGCTGAAGGCTGCTATTTTTAGGGTAGGGAGGGGCCAATAACCATGGGCATCCCCAGCCAGAGAATACCGACCCCCAGCTGTCTGCTTTATCTTGGCTGGGTATCAAAAATGAGGGGGACCGACCGACCGACTGTTTTTGACATTATTTAAATATTTTTTTTTTAAAAAAAGCAGCATGGAGTCCCCCGTATATTAATACGTAACCTCCAGCTGTTTGCTGTGTCTGCACTGGGTATCAAAATAGGACGAACCCTACGTCATTTTTTCCAATTATAAATTTATTTTTACACTTCACTTTGGGGACCCAGACAGCATGTGGAAGGGCAACCAATCACAGACACTGTCACAAAGGGTGGGCGGGGGAAGCAGTGAATATTCATGAGGTTTAAAGAGCAGACCCAAAGCAGAGTAACAGCCGTGCGGAAACTTGGTAAGTAAAACTGTCTTGCTTTAATCCTCATTTTACTTCCTTTTTCCCTTTTTTTAATTTATTTTTATCCCAGCGACAGAACCCAACAGTAACACGAACGTCAATGAGAAGGCTGAGTCTGCCCATCACTATTAGTAATGTAATGTATGTACGCAGTGACTGCACCAGCAGAATAGTGAGTGCAGCTCTGGAGTACCTTACACTGGTGCAGTATTTCACAAAAGTGAGTACACCCCTCACATTTTTGTAAATATTTTATTATATCTTTTCCAGGGACAGAACTGCAGATCTGACCCTGTGATACAATGTACAGTGTCAGTGTGCAGCTTGTATACAATGTACAGTGTCAGTGTGCAGCTTGTATACAATGTACAGTGTCAGTCTGCAGCTTGTATACAATGTACAGTGTCAGTGTGCAGCTTGTACACAATGCAAAGTGTCGGTGCGCAGCTTGTATACAATGTACAGTGTCAGTGTGCAGCATGTATACAATGTACAGTGTCAGTGCGCAGCTTGTATACAATGTACAGTGTCAGTGCGACACTTGTATACAATGTACAGTGTCAGTGTGCAGCTTGTATACAATGTACAGTGTCGGTGCGCAGCTTGTATACAATGTACAGTGTCAGTGCACAGCTTGTATACAATGTACAGTGTCAGTGCGCAGCTTATATACAATGTACATTGTCAGGGCGCAGCTCGTATAGAATGTACAGTGTCAGTGCGCAGCTGGTATACAATGTACAGTGTCAGTGTGCAGCTCGTATACAATGTACAGTGTCAATGCGCAGCTTGTATACAATGTACAGTGTCGGTGCGCAGCTTGTATACAATGTACAGTGTCAGTGTGTAGCTTGTATACAATGTACAGTGTCGGTGCGCAGCTTGTATACAATGTACAGTGTCAGTGTGTAGCTTGTATACAATGTACAGTGTCAGTGCGCAGCTCGTATAACAGTGTACATTTGGTGGTGCTCACCTTTGTGATACATAACTATATAAATCATGTGGAGGAGTAATGTTACGCACAAGAATAGTGTCTCTTCAGTGTCAGTAGGAATCAGGCCTCATTCTCTGCTCCGGGTTCTCGGTTTCCTGCATGTTTGCAGCGGACGGTGAAGATTTGGGGCGGAGGAGCCCGTGGTGCTGATCACAATGGCTTTATCTCTGATTTCCAGCCTTTGGCCGCACATTACTGGAATGACGAGAAACAGAAGGTTGTTTTTTGTTTTTTTCGAGGCTGTTTAGAGGTCAAATATTTGTGAGATTGCTGCACTGCTTCATGTCTGCGCAGGGTTCATCAGTTTCTGGCCAGGGTGCAATTATCTCATTTTTTGTGGCTAGGAAGAAATGTCCGATCAATTCTCTTGATGATCGATGACTGTAGACGTCAGATATCGGGTCAGGCTCTCATGCAGTCCGGTCCCTGGCAGCTTTTAAAGTGTCTCTTTCTCTGAAATGTTGCAATTTTTTCAAAATAAAGCATGTCCTTACAATCACAAGCTTCTTTTGGAAAATTCATGTTCCCCTAAGATGTCACAAAATTTGCAGGAGTACAGAAAAGTACTCCAGGAGGGGGTGGGGAGACTGGAGAACACTTCAACAAAATTTTAAGTTGCAATTGATTAATCAGCTGCAAACATCTGGAAAACAAAAATCACAATTAGTGATGAGCGGGCACTACCATGCTCGGGTGCTCAGTACTGGTAACTAGTGATGAGCGGGCACTACCATGCTCGGGTGCTCAGTACTGGTAACTAGTGATGAGCGGGCACTACCATGCTCGGGTGCTCAGTACTGGTAACTAGTGATGAGCGGGCACTACCATGCTCGGGTGCTCAGTACTGGTAACTAGTGATGAGCGGGCACTACCATGCTCGGGTGCTCAGTACTGGTAACTAGTGATGAGCGGGCACTACCATGCTCGGGTGCTCAGTACTGGTAACTAGTGATGAGCGGGCACTACCATGCTCGGGTGCTCAGTACTGGTAACTAGTGATGAGCGGGCACTACCATGCTCGGGTGCTCAGT
Organism: Anomaloglossus baeobatrachus; assembly: GCF_048569485.1. Taxonomy (NCBI): domain Eukaryota; kingdom Metazoa; phylum Chordata; class Amphibia; order Anura; family Aromobatidae; genus Anomaloglossus; species Anomaloglossus baeobatrachus. The sequence goes on along the minus strand of NC_134354.1, from coordinate 21,053,507 downwards.
ACTGGTAACTAGTGATGAGCGGGCACTACCATGCTCGGGTGCTCAGTATTGGTAACTAGTGATGAGCGGACACTACCATGCTCGGGTGCTCAGTACTGGTAACTAGTGATGAGTGGGCACTACCATGCTCGGGTGCTCAGTACTGGTAACTAGTGATGAGCGGGCACTACCATGCTCGGGTGCTCAGTATTGGTAACTAGTGATGAGCGGACACTACCATGCTCGGGTGCTCAGTACTGGTAACTAGTGATGAGCGGGCACTACCATGCTCGGGTGATCAGTACTGGTAACTAGTGATGAGCGGGCACTACCATGCTCGGGTGCTCAGTACTGGTAACTAGTGATGAGCGGGCACTACCATGCTCGGGTGATCAGTACTGGTAACTAGTGATGAGCGGGCACTACCATGCTCGGGTGCTCAGTACTGGTAACTAGTGATGAGCGGGCACTACCATGCTCGGGTGCTCAGTACTGGTAACTAGTGATGAGCGGGCACTACCATGCTCGGGTGCTCAGTATTGGTAACTAGTGATGAGCGGACACTACCATGCTCGGGTGCTCAGTACTGGTAACTAGTGATGAGTGGGCACTACCATGCTCGGGTGCTCAGTACTGGTAACTAGTGATGAGCGGGCACTACCATGCTCGGGTGCTCAGTACTGGTAACTAGTGATGAGCGGACACTACCATGCTCGGGTGCTCAGTACTGGTAACTAGTGATGAGTGGGCACTACCATGCTCGGGTGCTCAGTACTGGTAACTAGTGATGAGTGGGCACTACCATGCTCAGGTGCTCAGTACTGGTAACTAGTGAT
>NC_134354.1:21042692-21047692 GCF_048569485.1 Anomaloglossus baeobatrachus | reverse complement strand
GGACAGGGGAGCAGCAGCGCACATGAGAGCAGCAGCGCACAGGAGAGCCTGGGGACAGGGGAGCAGCAGCGCACAGGAGAGCAGCAGCGCACAGGAGAGCAGCAGCGAACAGAAGAGTCTGAGCACCAAAGAGCAGCAGCGCACAGGAGAGCAGCAGCGCACAGGAGAGCAGCAGCGCACAGGAGAGCAGCAGCGCACAGGAGAGCAGCAGCGCACAGGAGAGCAGCAGCGCACAGGAGAGCCTGAGGACAGGGGAGCAGCAGCGCACAGGAGAGCAGCAGCGAACAGAAGAGTCTGAGCACCAAAGAGCAGCAGCGCACAGGAGAGCAGCAGCGCACAGGAGAGCCTGAGGACAGGGGAGCAGCAGCGCAGAGGAGAGCAGCAGCGCACAGGAGAGCAGCAGCGAACAGAAGAGTCTGAGCACCAAAGAGCAGCAGCGCATAGGAGAGCAACAGCGCACAGGAGAGCAGCAACGCACAGGAGAGCAGCAGCGCACAGGAGAGTCTGAGCACCAAAGAGCAGCAACGCACAGGAGAGCAGCAGCGAACAGGAGAGTCTGAGGACAGGGGAGCAGCAGCGTACAGGAGAGTAGCAGCGAACAGGAGAGCAGCAGCGTACAGGAGAGCAGCAGCGCACAGGAGAGCAGCAGCGTACAGGAGAGAAGCAGCACACAGGAGAGCCTGAGGACAGGGGAGCAGCAGCGAAAAGGAGAGCAGCAGCGAACAGGAGAGCCTGAGCAGAGGAGAGCAGCAGCACACAGGAGAGCAGCAGCGAACAGGAGAGTCTGAGGACAGGGGAGCAGCAGCGTACAGGAGAGCAGCAGCGTACAGGAGAGCAGCAGCATACAGGAGAGCAGCAGCGAACAGGAGAGTCTGAGGACAGGGGAGCAGCAGCGAACAGGAGAGTCTGAGCAATGGAGAGCAGCAGCGAATAGAAGAGCAGCAGCAAACAGGAGAGTCTGAGCAGAGGAGAGCAGCAGCGAACAGGAGAGTCTGAGGACAGGAGAGCAGCAGCGCAGAGGAGAGCCCGAGCACAGGAGAGCAGCAGTGCAGAGGAGAGCCCGAGCACAGGAGAGCAGCAGCGCAGAGTAGAGCAGCAGCGCAGAGGAGATCAGCAGCGCAGAGGAGAGCCCGAGCACAGGAGAGCAGCAGCGCACAGGAGAGCAGCAGCGCAGAGGAGATCAGCAGCGCAGAGGAGAGCCCGAGCCCGAGCACAGGAGAGCAGCAGCGCAGAGGAGAGTCTGAGCACAGGAGAGCAGCAGTGCAGAGGAGAGCAGCAGCGCAGAGGAGAGCAGCAGCGCAGAGGAGAGCAGCAGTGCAGAGGAGAGCAGCAGCGCAGAGGAGAGCCTGAGCACAGGAGAGCAGCAGCGCAGAGGAGAGTCTAAGCACTGGAGAGCAGCAGCGCAGAGGAGAGTCTGAGCACAGGAGAGCAGCAGCGCAGAGGAGAGCCCGAGCCCGAGCACAGGAGAGCAGCAGCGCAGAGGAGAGTCTGAGCACTGGAGAGCAGCAGCGCAGAGGAGAGCAGCAGCGCAGAGGAGAGCAGCAGCGCAGAGGAGAGTGTGAGCACAAGAGAGCAGCAGCACATAGGAGAGTGTGAGCACAGGAGAGCAGCAGCACATAGGAGAGTGTGAGCACAAGAGAGCAGCAGCACATAGGAGAGTGTGAGCACAGGAGAGCAGCAGCACATAGGAGAGCCTGAGCACAAGAGAGCAGCAGCACATAGGAGAGCCTGAGCACAAGAGAGCAGCAGCACATAGGAGAGTGTGAGCACAGGAGAGCAGCAGCACATAGGAGAGTGTGAGCACAAGAGAGCAGCAGCACATAGGAGAGTGTGAGCACAGGAGAGCAGCAGCACATAGGAGAGTGTGAGCACAGGAGAGCAGCAGCACATAGGAGAGTGTGAGCACAGGAGAGCAGCAGCACATAGGAGAGTGTGAGCACAGGAGAGCAGCAGCACACAGGAAAACCTGAGTACCGGAGCGTCTGAGCACAGGAGAGCATCAGCGCTAAGGAGAGCAGCAGAGCACAGGAGAGCAAAAGAACACAGCAGAGCTTCAGCGAACAGGAGAGCAGTAGCATACAGGAGAGTCTGAGCATAGGAGAGCAGCAGCGCAGAGGAGAGCCCGAGCACAGGAGAGCAGCAGCGCAGAGGAGAGCCCGAGCACAGGAGAGAAGCAGTGCAGAGGAGAGCAGCAGTGCAGAGGAGAGCCCGAGCACAGGAGAGCAGCAGCGCAGAGGAGAGCCCGAGCACAGGAGAGCAGCAGCGCAGAGGAGAGCCCGAGCACAGGAGAGCAGCAGCGCAGAGGAGAGCCCGAGCACAGGAGAGCAGCAGCGCACAGGAGAGCAGCAGTGCAGAGGAGAGCAACAGCGCAGAGGAGAGCCCGAGCCCGAGCACAGGAGAGCAGCAGCGCAGAGGAGAGCCCGAGCACAGGAGAGCAGCAGCGCAGAGGAGAGCCCGAGCCCGAGCACAGGAGAGCAGCAGCGCAGAGGAGAGTCTGAGCACTGGAGAGCAGCAGTGCAGAGGAGAGTCTGAGCACAGGAGAGCAGCAGCGCAGAGGAGAGTCTGAGCACTGGAGAGCAGCAGTGCAGAGGAGAGTCTGAGCACTGGAGAGCAGCAGTGCAGAGGAGAGTCTGAGCACAGGAGAGCAGCAGCGCAGAGGAGAGTCTGAGCACTGGAGAGCAGCAGCGCAGAGGAGAGTCTGAGCACTGGAGAGCAGCAGCGCAGAGGAGAGTCTGAGCACTGTAGAGCAGCAGTGCAGAGGAGAGTCTGAGCACAGGAGAGCAGCAGCGCAGAGGAGAGCAGCAGCGCAGAGGAGAGCAGCAGCGCAGAGGAGAGTCTGAGCACAGGAGAGCAGCAGCGCAGAGGAGAGTCTGAGCACTGGAGAGCAGCAGCGCAGAGGAGAGTCTGAGCACAGGAGAGCAGCAGCGCAGAGGAGAGTCTGAGCACTGGAGAGCAGCAGCGCAGAGGAGAGTCTGAGCACAGGAGAGCAGCAGCGCAGAGGAGAGTCTGAGCACTGGAGAGCAGCAGCGCAGAGGAGAGTCTGAGCACAGGAGAGCAGCAGCGCAGAGGAGAGTCTGAGCACTGGAGAGCAGCAGCGCAGAGGAGAGTCTGAGCACTGGAGAGCAGCAGCGCAGAGGAGAGTCTGAGCACAGGAGAGCAGCAGCGCAGAGGAGAGTCTGAGCACTGGAGAGCAGCAGCGCAGAGGAGAGTCTGAGCACAGGAGAGCAGCAGCGCAGAGGAGAGTCTGAGCACAGGAGAGCAGCAGCGCAGAGGAGAGTCTGAGCACAGGAGAGCAGCAGCGCAGAGGAGAGTCTGAGCACAGGAGAGCAGCAGCGCAGAGGAGAGTCTGAGCACTGGAGAGCAGCAGCGCAGAGGAGAGTCTGAGCACTGGAGAGCAGCAGCGCAGAGGAGAGTCTGAGCACTGGAGAGCAGCAGCGCAGAGGAGAGTCTGAGCACAGGAGAGCAGCAGCGCAGAGGAGAGTCTGAGCACAGGAGAGCAGCAGCGCAGAGGAGAGTCTGAGCACAGGAGAGCAGCAGCGCAGAGGAGAGTCTGAGCACAGGAGAGCAGCAGCGCAGAGGAGAGTCTGAGCACAGGAGAGCAGCAGCGCAGAGGAGAGTCTGAGCACTGGAGAGCAGCAGCGCAGAGGAGAGTCTGAGCACTGGAGAGCAGCAGCGCAGAGGAGAGTCTGAGCACAGGAGAGCAGCAGCGCAGAGGAGAGTCTGAGCACAGGAGAGCAGCAGCGCAGAGGAGAGTCTGAGCACTGGAGAGCAGCCATGCTGCAGCTGTGCCCTTCTTTGTGCGTTTGCTTTTCTGTATGACGCAGCCATGTTTTAGTTGTTCAGTGTCGCAGAGGGGAAAACATCAAAACCCACAGAGAGGTGTGACACACGCCCAGAAACAAAACAACCTGCACTTTTATTTCCAAGTGACATAATTATGGAACAGAGGAGTCCGGAAGAAAAGGAAAAACTGTTCCCAAATCCACAGAACAGCAGCAAATGAAGAGGAACTCCGAATAAATAAAAATAAGCCAGTGACAGGTTCCCTGTGGACGCCCCTTTCATCTATTCCTCCCGGTCATCCAGGAGCCATATCTTACGGTATTTTATTTTCCTGACAACAGATGTATTAGGGCTTATTCACACGTTCCGTTTGTCCTGGTCAGTTCCTATTTTTTGCAGACCCACGGACAGGACCACCTTTTCAATGTCTTTTGTGTAGGAGCGGATGGCACATGGAAGCACCTCCGTGTGCATCCGATCCTACAAAAAACACATCGGATGCCGTATGTCCGTTCCGTTTTTATGTGACATGTCCTATTCTGCTCTGTAATAAGGACCGGGACTCAATACAAGCCAATGGGCCCGCAAAATCCCCGGAAACCGCACGGAAGCACTTTCGTGTGACCTCCGTAGGATGCCCGAGCAGTCTGTGTCCCGCTTCCCCGCCAGCCCCGTGGCTGCCCGCACTGCAGTGTGCGAGCAGCCGCGGGGATGATGAGCGCTGCTGCTCATCCCTCTATCTATCCCTCTATCTATCCCTCTATCTATCTATCCCTCTATCTATCTATCCATCCCTCTATCTATCCCTCTATCTATCCCTCTATCTATCCCTCTATCTATCCCTCTATCCCTCTATCTATCTATCCCTCTATCTATCTATCTATCCCTCTATCTATCTATCTATCTATCTATCCCTCTATCTATCCCTCTATCTATCTATCCCTCTATCTATCCCTCTATCTATATCTATCCCTCTATCTATCCCTCTATCTATCCCTCTATCTATCTATCTATCCCTCTATCTATCTATCCCTCTATCTATCTATCCCTCTATCTATCTATCTATCCCTCTATCTATCTATCCCTCTATCTATCTATCCCTCTAGCTATCTATCCCTCTACCTATCCCTCTATCTATCTATCCCTCTATCTATCTATCTATCTATCTATCTATCTATCTATCTATCTATCTATCTATCTATCCCTCTATCCCTCTA